>NW_026089622.1:9779681-10081339 GCF_024586455.1 Bactrocera neohumeralis | reverse complement strand
AAGATAATAACGAAGGGACGCTAGCGCATAACTGGACGAGAACGACGAGTCGTGTTATGGTCATCAAACCTGAAAGACGTACTATTTTAGCATCATCTAAAATATTTTATAATAAACCATTGTTAAACTGAAATTACCAATTTCAAATAAACCTAATTTAATAATTTCAAATAAACCTAAATTAATAATTTAAAATAAACCTATGTAATTTAATTATAAACCTACATACATATATATTGTTTGCTTGGATACATTTGCTTTGTTTTAAGATAAGGTTGTTGTGGTACTTAAACTCAGTGCTGTTTTGATACTTGTTTGTTTTGGATTGTTTGTTGTAGTGATAGTGCATTTCAATTGTTCCAACTCAAGGTTGTTTTGATGCACTTTGTGTACTGAAATGATTTTTTACTATTATAAGGAGTACGTTCCTTAACTCGCACCTGAACGCGAATTCAAAATGACCTCCATTTCGGCCAGCACTGTTGAGAGATCTTCCGTCGTGAGTAGAGCGTTGCCGTGTGCGCAAACGGTCAGATACTTGGCGGACTTCACCGCTGCCTCCCATAATCCGCCGAAGTGCGTAATGTACGTTTTGGACCACTGTCGCAAAAACTGTTGCTTGAGACAGCAAACAAGTTGCCATCTCTCGTAGCAGCGAGTTGGGTTCGTTAACACTTGTGCCGGTGGTAAAGCTCGGAGGGAGCAAGTTGCCATCTCTCGTAGCAGCGAGTTGGGTTCGTTAACACTTGTGCCAGTGGTAAAGCTCTACCGTAAAAGTAGGTGTACTCAGGAGGAGTAGGAGTAGGAATCAATGCTTCGCCGTTTGTAGTGAGGATGGATGTGTTTTAATCAACGGTGCGGGCTGCGAATGCCTCCATTTCGGCCAGCAATATTTCCAATTCTTCGGCGGTTAGCAGCACGTTGCCTATTACGCGCATGTCGAGGTGTTTGGCGGACTTCACTGCCACCTCCCATAATCCGGCGAAGTGTGGCGCCCTCGGTGGTATAAAGGCGAATTTTAACCCTTCTTCGGCAGCGAATTCCATTAATTCCGGAGACTGGGACAGAAACACCTCTTTGAGTTCGCGCAACATGCGATCGGCGCCGACGAAGTTGGGTGCGTTGTCGCTGTATATCGTATGTGGCAATGAACCTTTTTAGGGCGAAAATAAAGGAATTAGTCGATAAGAATTCTAAGTGAACTGCTTTTGACGTGAAACAAACGAAAACTGCTATATAAGTTTTTGAGGGTGGTCGACCGCATATTTTTAATGTAGTATAAAGTGGACCACAAAAAGCTCTCGAAGTCTTTCAACTGTCATGTTTCCCATTATTTCGGTTTGCAACTTAGGCTTATATTGAAAGCAAAGTGTACAGTTTCTTACGGTTCTACTGCGTGCTTCTCTTGCATTAATCAGCGATATGCGTTTTCGAAGAAGCGCAATCAACGCTTTTGGCCCTGCGTTGTGATTTCGAAAGTGCAGGAACTGTAAACAATTGATAACGAATTGCGAATTTTTATTTAGTAATAATGGGAATTTGGCATCATATGGGAGAGGTGCATTTGAAAGACGACCACCTACTCGGATAATTTGAATGAAACGACATATCCGAGTACCCATGCAAGAACGGATTGAGTTTTTGCAAATTTGCGGGTAGGATGGCACCTTTAGCCAGTTCTTGGATTTCATAAGCAAATTCCGAATGTTGGATCACCTGAACAATTTTCAAAAAAATTCCTTCCGTAGGCATTTTTGGTCGTCTAATCCACCGTAATAAAAAGGCACGAAGCAAGTTTTGATGAGAAGATAATTTTTCGATATCGTTCAATAATGTATTCTTTTTCACATTTATGACTAGTGTGAAAGTATTTTTCTTTTTCTCTAATGCTTCGTCGTCTGGGGAAAGCTGGAAGTGAGTGTTAATTGGCTATAAAGCTGGGTCTTCTAGGAGGAACTGTGGACCGTCAAACCATATTAAATTATTCAATTCACCCACGTTGCAACCCCGAGACACTTGATCCGCCGGATTTTGTTTCGTTGGCACATGGACAATGCTCATTGTCAGGTAACTCTTGGATTTCGGATATTCTTTTTGCGACGAAGGTTTGTAGTGAGGATGGATGTGTTTTAATCCAATTAAAACAATATCAGAGTATGTCAAAAATGTAATATTTTCGAAACGTCGATTCAACAATGGCGATTTCATAGGAGTGACCGAATAACATACGGTCAGCCTTAAATGGAATTCTGACTTGAATCCTTCCAGAACGTAATACTTCATAATATTTTGCGGAATTTTCCAAACTCTAATAATAATGGTACGGTCTGGATGATTAGCCGATATACATCGCATAATCCAGAATTCCGCCGAACTATTTACGCGCGACTTAACAAATGCGGTTAATTTGGCCCCGTCTTTTGTACTTGAATTTCCAATTCCTATAATATTTACAGCCCTCAAATTAAAAAGGGAGAGTTTTAAAAGAGGGGCAAGCTGTTAAATAGTGATTTACACTACTGGCATGTCGACTGCTTTGTATTCGCTGCAACTAAAACGGACTTCGTTCCATTCATGTGAAACTGCTTCACGTAGTTCGCGTTGACTGCTGCTATGGGTTTCGCCCTCGAAGGTGATGCTCCTTCAGCTGATAGTTGCTGGTACCGTCTATTTAAGATAGCTTCACAATCCTTCCACAATGGTAGTTTGTCGTAATCCAGCTGTTCTTCCCACTTTGGTCGGGTGGCAGAGTCAACTTCTGCCATGACTATGTGTATAATTATCGCATTGGTTATTTGTTTCTCATCGTCCGGCGATAGCAATTAGTCATATACTGCCGATCTTGGCACGCAATGAAGCAGCTGATGTCTTAGGGATAGTCGGCAGTTCAAAATGTTTTGAAATTGTATTGAAGTAAATCAAACATTTATTACACAATACAAGAGCTAATCTAAGGGGTGAGAAATTCCAAGTCAGGGTGATGGTACTAGGCCAGTATAGTAAAACCCTCAAAGGGTTTGGCGTTCGTATGTGTCAGTTTTTTTATGACCTTTTAAATTTTTCCTTATCTTGATGTTTTTTCGCTTAGTTGTTAGTTTTTGAAATCTGGATGTCTTTTGAGGGCGAAAATAAAAGAATTAGTAGATAGGTCCGAGACTAGTTCTAAGGGTACTGCTTTTGAAGTGAAGCAAACGAAAACTGCTATATAAGTTTTTACGGGTGGTCGACCATGTATTTTTAAAGTTGTATATATGGGACCGAGGCTTGTTGTTCCTTTTCATTGGGGATGTTTTTTACGTGGCGGGTCCCAAGCCCAGCGCACAACCCTATGCAGGGGATGTTTCGCCTTCTCACATTAGCTCGCCTTCGAACGGATAGGGAGATGCATTTAATAGGCGACCTCCTACTCGGATTAATTTAAAGGAAAGCGACATATCCGAGTACTCATGCAAGAACGGGTTGAGGTTTTGCAAGTTTGCGGGTAGCGTCGTGCCTTTAGTCAGTTTTTGAATTTCACTCGCCAACTCAGAATGTTGAATCACCTGGACAATTTTCAAAAAACTCAAGTTTAATTCGTCTGCCGTCAGAGCTCTTCCCACAGTAGGCGTTTTTGGTCGTCTGATCCATCGTTATAAATATGCGACCACACGAAGCAACTTTTGATGAGAAGGGAATTTTTCAATCAGCTCCATTATAGTGTTATCTTTCATATTTGCAGAAAATGTGACAGCGCTTTTCTTCTTCTCTAAAGCTTCGTTTTCTGGGTTATTCAATTCGTCCACGTTACAACTCCGAGACACTTGATCCGCAGGATTTTGTTTCGTTTGCACATGTCGCCACTGTACATTGTCAGTAAATTCTTGGATTTCGGACACTGTATTTGCGACAAAGTTTTGTAATGAAAATGGATGCGTTTTTACCCAGTGCAATACAATTTCAGGGTCTGTCCAAAATGTAATTTTCTCTAATCGTCGACTCAACATTGGTGCAACTCGTGACCATAATTTGGCAAAACGATGTGCTGCCGAGAGCTCGAGACGCGGAAAAGACTTGGTCTTCAGCGGAGCCACTCTAGACTTTGCAGTAAGCAGCATACATTTGACACCACTAGCAGATTAGCTTCGAATGTATATGCAGCATCCGTACGCTCTTATTGAAGCGTCGGAGAAGCCATGTATTTGGCATATAGCAGTCGACTCTAGGTTTACATACCGAGGAATTCTAATTGCCGAGAGCTGCTGTAGGTTGGCTTTGAAACTCCGCCAGCTATTATCGAGGCGGAATGAAATCGACTCATCCCAATCAAGTTTTTAAATCCAGAGCTCTTGCAATAAAATTTTAGCTTTGGTGATGAAAAAAGCGAGCGGAGACTGATAGTATGTTTCGTTCAGTGGATCGCAGATGATTGAAGTTGGCATCCAAACGAATCGAAACAAATCTTCTTTCGGCAACCAATGGATTCCTAGTGTTTTAGTTGAATTTTTGTCATTGAAGCTCAATGACTTTTCAGTGCAATCACTGTCTAGAAATTTAAGATGGTTCGAAATACACTTCGTTAAGGTGAATCCGGACGAGTTTAATATTTTAGTTACATCAGTTTTTATAAGATTTAGAAAATTTTCAAATCCTGTCAATAAATCATCGACATAAAAGTCTATTTTAATAGCCAATGAGCCGAGTGAATATTTAGTTGTATTAGCATCGCTGAGCAACTGATGCCCAGAGCATACTCAAATTATGGAGGGAACACTTCTCCGGCCGATCAATGGCAGTAACGCTAGGAAAAGGCGAACGCAATTCCCCAAACCGATGACAAGCAGACGTTTCATTGCCCGACCAAGAAGAAGTTCGAATCCGATGGATTGCCGAACGGGGTATTCAAACACGGCGGCGAAGAACTATTAAGGAGCATGCATTAGCTTCTTTGTAAATATGGTCGGATGAAAGCATGCCCAAGATTGGAATTTAAGTGTGCTCTATCTATCAAGCATATTGTGTGAAAGATTAAAGCCCACCGTCAACAAACTGATCAGACCTTATCGGTATGACTTTAAGCCTGACAAATCAACAAAAGACGAGATATTCACCATGCGTCAAATCTTGGAAATGAGTCTGGTGTGGTCAGGCCGCTACGCTTGCCCTAGCCAAATGAACGAAAACACTCCAGCTCTGAAAGTATTTGACGGAGTACCCATCAGGGCAAGCAGAATATGAGGAAGACTTCCACTGCGTTGGAAAGACCAGGTGGAGAAGCAAGCAACACGAACTTGAAATTTAGCATTTTTGATAATATTATAAAGAATATGTTCCTTCGTAAAAAGGGGCCGGAGTTATTGAGCGACAGCGTTTGGTTTTTGCATCAGTGCATTGTCGCATACTTTGGCTATTCAACAAACTCAAGCCACCTCTCTGGGGAAACTGTTTTGAGTCAATTATAGACAATAAACGTGAATCGCTGTGCGCATTGGCGGCTAGTCCGGAAATTTACTTTAACAGCTCTTTAGAAGATTAGAAAAAACGTTGTCACAAGTGTGCTGTGGTCAAGGAGACTTGCTTTGAAAAAATTAAGAATTTAAAAATTATGAACAAAGAAGTAATATAGTAATACGAGTATCTTTGCTGCTAGTAGTATTTCTTGACAACCAAAGCAGTTTGGCTCTACTGATGGTCAGAATGGGATCATTGTTACTCTTACAAAGCGTCATTAATTGAAAACATAATATGCGATCAGTTTGTGAGATATAACAATGAAGCTTATATATGTATGTATATAACTCTACATCTTTCTGGAAATCTCTATCTTCAAATTGCTAACTTCAAATCTTTGCACCACCTTTTATTTTTTACTTAGCCTGTAAGGTGAATCATTTTATACTATCATTATCAAATCACAAGGCGATGAATCCTTTCCCCGAAAAAGATAATGGCAAAGCCAGGAAAACCAAAGGAATATCTTACCGCCAAAGAACAGAAAATAAAAGTAAGAGTAAAATGTGAGGTAGAATCACCAGCACAAGTAGAGGAACCTCTCCTAAGTTCAAGAAGCCACTAGACACAAGGAAAGCTGTTAAGAAACTGAAGTAGGACCGTCTCTTGACAGACAAAATTTTGGAGTGCTACGGTATCAAGCAGACTGAGCAGGAGCATGATAGTATACTTGAGTGAGCCAAAAGAGTTTTGAGCATTAAGCATAATCTTCGATCAAGTGTCAGAGGTCATAAGAGGGAAAATATCCTTGGGCAAGAAGCCACGGGTTGACATGATATCTCGAAATCGCCAAACTTGCCAGCTTAGTAGAGCTAGACGTGTATGGCCGCGCGAGAGATGAAGCCACTTCTCATTAGGAAAATATATTAATATTCCTTTCCCAAATTTAAAAATTAAAGCTAGCCTTATCTCCAAGTCAAATGTTTTGAAAAAAATTGTATATCAGCTGACTGTTCTTGCCCGCGTTGCCAACACATTTCACGGAAATATGAAATAACCTAAGTACGTTTTATTTGTCAACGATTTAGATATTAGCTTATGACGTTCAAATACAACACGCCTAATATGGAGAGAGTAAAGAATCGGTAGTCTTATATTGCTGTAAAGGAGCTGGCTCTACGAAACCATGGTCACGTCAGTAATGTTCTATGGTGTATTCGACCGGTGGAAGGCGCTTAAAAAGAAAATTTCTTTTCTTTTCATTCCTTGAAAACTTGGATCATTGACTGGGGAAAAATCGGTGAAAAATAGGCATAGTGAACTTTTTCATGAATGGATCGAGGTTATGAAGGATGGTTTGAGGTGAAGTTTTCTGTAAGGAGCTCTCCGTCAATTTTAGCTCTAGGCGACGGCCGTCTGTCTTTCAGACAGAAGTGGCTGCTGCTGTGAAGGATTATCTGTCCTCAATAGAAAAAACACTCGGTTGTCTGCTGGGTCATAGCAGAATCGCTAACAATTACAGAGCCGTTCAACTAGCCAGAGGGGGCACCCTTGCCCCGCTTACTTCAGAATGAGTTGACACTTAAGCGTGGGGAGCGTTCTTTGTTGATGAACTTCAAGTATGTAAAGGGACGCTATATATAATGTGACAGCTCACAACCAAACTGACGAAACCAAATAAAAAATACTAAAACAAGTATTACCTGAACACTATATACTAGGTAGTTTCCAAAGTAAACAGGACTTTTTGAATCTAGCGCCCCCTAGTGGAGCCATCTATATGTCGACTGGTGCGGTAGAATCTGGTAACTTTATCGATTGTCCAGTGATCCATGACATTTCATAAATTGGAAGTGAAGTTACTGCGTTTTAAGTGACAGTATGTTTGTGTTATCGGTGCGAAAATGAGCTTCGAACAAAGAGCCAACATTAAATTTTGTTTCAAAATTGGTAAACCTTTTACCGAAACGTTTCAATTGATGAAACTAGTTTATAGCGATGATTCCCGCTATCGCTATCCCGTCGCAGAGTGCACGAGTGGTTTCAACGTTTTCAAAGAGGTCATGATGGCATAAATGAAGATCAACATGAGGGCCAATCAAAATCCGTGATCACCGGAAATTCCATCGAAACTGTGCGTGAATTCATCAAAAATCAGCCGAGATCATCATTGAAATTCATGGAATTGAACATCTCCAAAACATCGATTTATCGGATTTTGACCGAACATTTGGGCTTATGAAAGGTTTGTGCACGGTTTGTTCCACACAAATTGACTGACGACCAAAAATTGCTCAGAATCCGTCTGCAAAAAGCTGTATTGAAGCAGAAGGAGACTATTTTGAATAAAATAAATTGATTTTACCAAAAAAATGATTTGTTCTGTTTTTTTTTCAAAGTCCTGTGTACTTTGGAATCCACCTTGTACATATGTACATTTTCCAAAACTTATATATATTACTCAACAGCGGCAGGAATACATACATATTTAATTTATGCTTTAATTTCTAGTTATTTTATTTAATCAACATCAATAACAAACTTCATTATTAAATTGCACCTCACAGCCAAAAGATACAATGATAAAATCAGAAATACATTTAAATTTTTTAAGGACACAATTCAAATATTAGGTTCATTAGTATGTACTTTATGGGATACCTCTTACTGTCTATAACTGCTTTCATGCGTCTTGGCATGGATTTCACCAATTTATTTGTGTAGCTAGAAGCATTTTTTATTCCATTCTGATTACTTGTGTGCCCAATTCTGCGTGAAGCACAACCCACTCAAAGTTTCGGATGTGTCACTTAGTTCCTAATCTTGCTAGTAAAAAGGCGATTAGTTTTATTCAACAAAAAAGGGCAGCAATTTATTTTAATTTATTTTGGTTACAATTCTCACTTGACCAATTACATTAGTTTAAAGCCGCAATTACTCGATCAAATAATGACAGGTACGTCATACGACTGCCCGCAAACTAACAATATTGTAACACACCACGAGTTGGTAGAAAAAATAAAGTCAGATTCTTTCTGACAAATTCACATAAAAATAAAAAAATATGTATATTTTCGACCCCGCAGGATGGCTTTCACCAATAATGAAACAAAAAAAATTCTGAACAAATCTTGGCTATATATAACAAAATTGTTCTAAAGAGAATCGACACTTCTCATATAATATTGCTCAATAAGTAGTTTAATAAATTCTCAAATAGAATAAATAAAAAATAAAATCAATGCACCTAGACTAACAAAAGCAGAGGTCGCTCTTAACGTCCTTATATAAGCGCTCCTCATAGGAGTAGGTTGGTGGGAATCGGTTGCACAACTTAAACATTTCGTTAAAATAACAAAAAAACAAAATAAAAATAAAAAAACAGTTGGAAAATACCAAATTATAATTCCAAATGAAGCCGTTATAAATTCACACACGTATACACGTTTTTACTGTAATAATAAGGCGGATACACCCGCAAAATATAGTTCCTAGCAATACGCACATAAAAGCCAATACATACCAAATACTTGGTTAAAACCAAAAGCATTTTCAGGATTTACAGTATGTATTCTGCGCACTCGGCAACTCTACTAGCAGTACGCCGAAATACATGCAACACCATATACGTGTAATTCTAGGAAAAATATTCGCCTAGGGGAGAATGTTTAAATGAGTTAAG
The DNA here is from genome assembly GCF_024586455.1 of Bactrocera neohumeralis. NCBI lineage: Eukaryota > Metazoa > Arthropoda > Insecta > Diptera > Tephritidae > Bactrocera > Bactrocera neohumeralis. The sequence continues at coordinate 10,072,230 of NW_026089622.1, read as the reverse complement.
CATCCACCCACTCTACCCGGGAAAAACTGACGCACTCTAGCAAGACACAGCTCAATATATCACAGTCGATGACATCATAACACCAGCACAACTCACCACATCTGTCCACCAACTCACTAAACAAAAAGGATGGACAACAGGATTCGACACAATTCGTTTTCACAATTCGACTCATCGCACACCAACTCGTTTAAGCAGTTTATATACGCGCAATTCAATACGAAAGCAAGCCAGCGCTCTACATTTATTCACATATCCCAAATATACTTTTAATTACAAAATGCGCTGTATTATCGGTTTTAAAAAGACTTTACAATACTGATCATTTATAGTTTTATTTGATATGGATGAATTAACGTATATGTTTGCATTATCTTCAACTTGAGTTGGTATGGTGGTAACTGGTTTTGTTACTAGTCCACTTTATGTTTCGCTGTGCAGCTTTTTGTGCCTTTGAGCAACATGGTGCTTCTTGGCAATTTTCGGGATTTGCTTTTGCAACTAAACCCGTGGTTCTTTTTGTACTATTATATGCGCTCTTTTGGGGTGAGCTAGGAAATGTGCTGTAGTGAAGCATTGAGTGATGTATTTTATGACAATATATGCAATTGAAGTTGCTTTTGCAATTTTTAACATTGTCTGCATTGGACAAGCAGTTTGTACAGAGTCTTTTTGATTTGACAAAGTTGTTCCTTTCGTTGATATTTAATTTTTTAAACTTCTCGCAAGTTATCAGCTTATTCCCACTTGTGCATAGTTCGCAGGACGTATGTTTTTTCTGTTCAGATGTTATCGATTGTGTTTTGTTACAGCTTTTGTTTAAATTGATTTTGCTACTAACTTGGGGTCTATTGAAGCTTCTTTTTAGGTCGTTTTGAACATATTTCGATTTAATTAGTTTTTTGTCCACCCTTTCAGCGATTTCGTACTGGGTAGTTAGAAATTCATTCATTTGTTCCCACGTGGGACACTTTTTTCGTAATGAGAGCGATTGCTGCCGTAGAAGTAACGACTTTACTGGTAATGCGGCGGTGCAAATGTTTGCCAGAATTGGGTCCCAGCTGTCTGTGGGAATCTTTTGTGTCGACAGAATCGACAAACAATTGGAAACAGTGGATTGTAGTCTTACAAATTCTTCACTTCTTATGGGTACTTGTTTATCGACCAGTACTCTTTCGTTTTCGTATCTATCTTTTAGACTTCCCAAGCCAAATTGAAATTATCGTCATTTTATGTCCCGGAAGGACGGCCATTCTTCATAACCTACATAAAATATCTCTGTGTCACATGCTGGCACCTCGAGATGGATGCCTGAACTTGCCTCTTGATATTGTTGCATTTGTGGCAGCTCTATTCTCGGATGTGGAGTAGGTGCATTTGGTTGTATTAGCTTTATGTAATTGATGGGAGATCATAGCTTTCGTTTCTTTATACTGGTCTAGGCAGTTTTCGTATATTGCGTAAGCCGAGGATTTGAATTGTGTGTGTCAGAATCCACTATGGCGTCATGAGCCGCTTGGAGACGATTCCAAAAACTGTAAGATTTTGATTTCTAATAACAATTCAGAGTTTTCATGAATCGGTAATAAGGCAAATCTAGTCCAGTATCTTAATAAACTGTCACTTTTTGAAATAAATTTTAAAACCTGTTTTGAGCGTGTAGCTCCAGATGTGTTCTGATTTGTGTCGTCATTAACCATTTTTGTTTATATGTTAAAGTTGTTGCGATTGTAAATTTAATTTGTTAATTTAAGTATTAAATACGCATTTTTCTTTATGTATCCTTTTTAGGTACTTATGTTGGTATATAGGTACACCCTAATACTTGGACTTTTTGAGAGCTTGTTAAAGAGATCAATTCGCTTTTTGTTATAGTCCTGCATATTTTTGTTTGTCATAGAACAAGAGGTATTGCCGTATGAGTTACATCTTGGCAATATTGTATTAGCAAAGTACAATGTTCAATACGGACCATATGGGTCGTAAGTGTCATGTTACATACATATTTATGACAAATAAAAGATTTGTTCATGTAATATGAACTGGTGGTATTAACTTGCATCAAATTAATTAACTGCGTTTAATCGATTTTTTTAGTTCAATAAATTTAATTCAATGAATTTGTATTTACTTTATCACCTTTTAATGATTGGTAAATTTCAAAATTACTTTCTTTTGAAAACTAATTAAAATTTATAATTTTAATAATTTAGTATTTAGTAGTTATTTTTGGGACAGTGAAGGGTATAATTGCAGGCAGATTATATGTACAAATATATGTATGTATGTTCGCACTGAGAAGAACGCGCGAAAGCGAAATGGTATGTTCGTTTTGCACTTACATATGTACATATGTATATATTTTTGTATATGTATGCATATATTTACATACATACATATATATATTATAATTATGTTTAGAAAAGTACCAACTTTTGCAATATGTATGTAAGTTTGTTTTTGTTTCTCTTTTCGTATTTTGATTTATGCAATCCTGCTTATTGTTTTTTGTTTAAAATAAGAGGTATTGCTGGAAAGTAATTTGCAAATAAATACTTGTTCCTTTTTGTTGTTAAATTAGTGTCTCACAAATGTGAGATTATGTCGGCATTAGGAACTATAAATTTAATTTGGTATATGTATTTCGATATACATATATGTACATATGTATATTGTACCATACTGTTTACGGGTTTCTCGTAAATTAAATGTACATAGTTTGGTAATAGTTTTATTCTGTCGTTAAAGTTTTATTTGAAATACAGATATTGTATTAGTGTATATATCGTTTTTTTTATATGTGCACACATATGGTATATGCATTTAATAAATTAAGACCAAATAGTATAAATACGCTCACTTTATTTTCCTCAGGGGGCTTTTTAGAAGGATGTTTGGTTGTATGTGCCTGTGCATTTAGTCCCACTGTATTCTTTTCGGGATCCATCTGTCTACCTCCTTATTTTGTTGTTTTTGTTCGTATGTTTATGTGTATAACTCTTTGTTTTAATGATGGCTCACGTTTACTTTGTTTTTATTTTTATTTTATGTTTTGGGTTTCGCGCCCAGTTTGTGGTTAGCTAGGTAAAACGTTTTTGTTTTATTGTTTTTGGCAAGAACTTTAAATTACTTCTCTTTTAGTTTTACTGAAATGTTTTTTGTCATTACAGCTTTGTTTTTTTTTCGTTCCACTGCAATATTTTTATTTTTTGTTTGTACACATATGTTTTCTTTTCCTGTTTGGGACACTGCACTTTTTGTTTTTTAATCTTAGCGTACTGCGCTCTTTTAGCTCGGTTGCTTTTTTTGTTTGTTTCATAAATTTTTTTTGTTCGCAACTGCACTTCACCGCACTGAACTTGACTTTGTCTTGCTTTATTTTTGTGGTTCGATTTGTGGCTGTTAATTTATAGTGCCTGTCTTAGAAGCTCGAAGGACCATGATTACTTGTGAGCCCAATTCTGCGTGAAGCACAACCCACTCAAAGTTTCTGATGTGTCACTTAGTTCCTAATCTTGCTAGTAAAAAGGCGATTAGTTTTATTCAACAAAAAAAGGCAGCAATTTATTTGAATTTATTTTGGTTACAATTCTCACTTGACCAATTACATTAGTTTAAAACCGATGATACAGCGCGTTTTGTAATTAAAAGTATATTTGGGATAAGCGAATAAATGTAGAGCGCTGGCTTGCTTTCGTATTGAATTGCGCGTATATAAACTGCATAAACGAGTTGTTGTGCGATGAGTCGAATTGCTTAGAACGAATTGTGTCTGCTATCCCGTTGTCCATCCTTTTTGTTAAGTGGGTTGGTGGACAGGTGTGGTGAGTTGTGTTGGTGATGTGATGTCATCGGCTGTGATATATTGAGCTGTGTCTTGCCAGGGTGCGCCAGTTTTTCCCGGGTAGAGTAGGTGGATGCTTAACTCATTTAAACACATTCATTTAATTATTCAAATTTTTAATAGCAAATTTCTTTCAAAATTCTCTGGTACACACTCTTGGCCAATGATGACTTCCAAATTTCTGACTCCAGAAAACTACATGCATCCTCCATATACAGGTTCGCGCACTTCAATACTTGGTTGGCGATCGATTGTGAACTACACTTTAAAATGACAATATTAAAATGTCAATTAAGAATTATTACCATACTTTGCGTTCGACATCAAACTGTAGCCAGCAACGGTTAGCAGTTATGATGCACATGACCTTGAGCTTACATTTCGGTATAAGAATATGTTCTTATACTCTTGCAATATGTTGTTCCAGAACGGAAGCGAGCGAACCCCGAACTGAAAGCTTAAAATCTCACCTTTCCTATACTCTATAGTATAACACAATGTGATTGGTAGCACTGGAGATATACGACTGCAAGGACATCTATTGATAAAATACGAAAAGGCTTTCTCGACTCCCTAAATGATTAGGGAGATGAGACGATTTGATATTGGAGTAAAAATTAAGATATATTGATGAAGCATTCATCTGACATTCACATGTTACAGTATAAAAATGAGCGAAATCGGGTTTCAATTAGTTCTGCCTCCCAAATAACAAAATTTTAAATTTTGATTTTTTCACCTTCTGCAATACAAAAAAGAAAGCAATTAATAATAAAACCTTGCACAAAAAGGACGTTTAAAGTGTGTCACCCTATGACCAAAAATTGTTCAAATCGAACTGAAACAGTTCAAGCCACTGGGCGCCGAAAATACGAACCCCAGAGCCTTAGCTGACATTTTCCGAAAATAGCAGTCAATTTGTGTTACATATAATTGAAATTCAGGGACTTCTCCTACAATATTATGTCTGGCCAATACTTGGTAATATGGTCAATACTTCCCTGAGCCCCCATATACCTAATATGAAGATTTTCGAATTTCCTGGTGAGTTTATCCTGGATTTATCAGACAATATTTGAGTTATCTCAATGAAAATTTTAGAACATATTTTACTCATAACAGTATATAATTGTGCCTAAAATGGATACAGTTTGGCAAAAACTTAACCTAGGCCCCATATAACCCGAATTTTCAAACATCCAGCTGATTTTGTATAATGACTTTGTATATGATTTTGGTTTTTCTAACAAATCTTATGCCGAATATCTTTGGAAGGTCAGTGTATAAGTTATATATGGTGTTTGTATGTATATATAAAATTGCTTAGATTCCGATCTTCTGGTTGACGTTTTACAACCAACACTGCTGTTTCACCACGTGCTACTCCATCTGTGTGATTTGTAACATAAATTCTAAATTCCAGTATAAAGAATTGTTTTTATTCGTAAGATGAGTTTCTGACAGTCACAAAACATCTATATTATTTACATCAAGAAATCTAACAAGTTCCATTCTATGTTGGATAACACCGTTGGCATTCCATATACAAATGTTCAATACGCTCATTTTTAACTTAAAAAAGTTTGCAACATTTGGTTTTGTGATTTGATAACCTCTGGAATCATTCTTGTAAGAAAAGGCTAAGTTCGGGTGCAACCGAACATTTTATACTCTTGCAACTTGCCATAATTAAAACAAGGAATATACTTTATGGTGTAAACCCAATCATATAGAATAAAGTCAGCCGGATGTTCGAAAATCCTGATTTTAGTTATATAGGAGCTTAGCCAAGTTTTCGGTCAAATTTATCTATTTTAGGCACAAAGATACATTTTTATGAATAAAACACATCCTCTTATTTTCATTGGGATAACTCACGTACTGGCCATAATATACGGTACAAAGTCACCCGGAAGTTCTAAAATCTTTATATTAAGTATATGAGGGCTAATGGAAGTGTTGGTCTGATTCAACCCATTTTTGACATACAGACAAACTATTATAAGAGAAGGTTTATCCGTTAATTTCAGTTATATATCACACATGGACCGACATTTTCTATCAAAATTCAACCATAGGTACCGGGGTCTAAATATTCGGTACCTAAGGGCTTGAACAGTTTTTATTGGATTTAAAAATTTTTGGGACATAAGGTGGCGCGCACTAAGGATATTATTTGTGCAAAGCTTTATTCCGTTATATTAATTGCTTCTTGATTTGTGTACTGGAAACTAAACGAAATTAAAATTGTGCTTTATACATATAATAAGAATGCCACGAAGCAAGTTTTGTCGAAATCGTGCAGTCAGGTCCCGAGATATGGGATTTTACCAAAAACTGGGTGGTGCCACGCCCATCGTATAATTTTAACACCAGCTCTCATAAAACTCTCTCCCTCAAACTCGGTGAAAAGATTTAATGTCTCTGGCGTATTTAGTTATGGATTATCGCGCTTTTAGTAATTTTTAACAATACCGTTATATGGGGAGTGATCGGGGTTATCCTCCGATTTCATTCATTTACACACTGTCGGTAGAAGTTTTTATAAGTTTGTACCCAGCAAATTTCGTTGATGTAGCTTTAGTGGTTGAGGAGATATATAGATACATTAAAAGTATATTAAACTTATTAAAGGGCGGAGCCACGCCCACTTTTTTTAAAATTCTTTCCACGGGTGCCCCTTGCTACTGTGATCCTATGTACCAAATTACTGCTTTAGATCTTAATATAGTACTTAGTTATGACACTTTATGTGTTTTCGGTTAATGGCGCCTCGTGGGCGTGGCAATTCTCCGATTACGCCCATTTACAAACTCATTTTTTTTTTTGAAGCTATACTTCTTATACGAGTTCGGAAAAGGTTGCGATAGATTCAGGTTGTGCAGCCTTGCTCAATATGAATCTACGCAACCTTGTCTGCGAAGATGTTCGAGCATCAAGCGAAGCGGTGACAATCAGCGATCGTTTGTTCATTTCTTTCGGCACAGCTAGGCTTTTCTACCAACAACACAATGTTGCCATGCTTATGCTGTTGTTGTTTTTGTAGAACAATGTTTCAATTTTTGGTTGGTGACATATTTCAATTAAAAAATCAATTCTGTTGGGCTTCGAACTACGCACCTCCAACGTGCTCGTCGTCACTTTCCAAGCGCTTACCACCTCGACCACCATTGACACTTGAATTGCGTTGTCCTAATTATGGTTTGGTTATGCAGAAAGAAATATACAATGGATCGCCGATTGTTAACTCTTCCCTTGCTGCTGCTGCGCATATGTATGTTTGTATGCTGCGCATATGTATGTTTGTATGCTTGTGCATTATTGAAGTTATACTGCTTTTTCTTTCCTTTGTCTTTCATTTCTGCGAATTCTCAACTATTTTATGTGCCCTTTTGTTGAAATACCCTGCGTTTGTCCATTTTTTGGAAATGGACCCGCGATGACGGGTATATCGTTTTATCTGACAGCGTGAGGTTTCAGAAGTTCATTTCTAATTTTGTCTTGTGGCATATTAGAAATGATGTTTCTTCGAAAATCATTCGCTTACAACGGATAAAACGACTTCTGAGTGATAATTTTAATGACTAAATTCCTTTTGGTTGAAATGCTCTGCGTTGGCCGTTGAAAAGTTAAGACTATACTTCTCAGGATCATTCATTTCTTCAAAGAAATTAATGAACTTTAGAAATATGCATATTTTCATTATTTCGTTGTCATTTCCATATTCGTAGCAATAGAATTTCTATGGCATAAGTAAAGTAATGGCCGCCGATTGTCACCCCTTGCCGTATGTATGTATACGTATGATCGTGAATACATATCGACGCAGATTTTTGAGAGAAGCACCAGAAAGTTGTGCAATTTATGATTTTTGGCTTTTGCCATCGTCGCGAAAAGACGACTTGTTGGCAAAGGCATGCTCGGGGAGATAATAAATTATAATAAATTTATAAAATGTGAATTTAAGTTTTCTAGTTTTCTTTCATACAAAATGATATGCATTTCTTGGAATATCGCTAAGAAGTAGAACTTCATCCGCGCGTAGGGACTCCACGCACCTTTTTTTGTACTAAGGAACCCATATACCAAGTTTCATCGAGATATCTCAATTTTTTCCTCAAGGTACAGCGTGCACGGACGGACCGATGGACAGACAGACAGTCAACCGGATTTCAACTGTTCTGGTCATTCTGATCATTTTTATATATGTACATACATATGTATATAAACCTATATCTATCTCGATTCGTTTTAGGTGATGCGTAGAACCGTTAGGTGAACAAAACTATAATACTCTGTAGTCGCCGCAGAGCATGTTTCGGTCTACACCGTTACCTTCTCTTTGAGCACCAAGGGAATACTGCGCGGTCTACTACCTCCAGCTTCGCTGCCTCCCACAGGTTTGGAAGCGTTCTGACAGCTTCTTTTATCCATATTAGGGTCGGGTCGTTGTTGCATTTTCAGATTTTTCACCGGTCCTGTGACACTTGTCCCAGCGCGTTACTGCAGTCTATGAGCGCGACGGTCAAATTACGTTTCGAAATCTCACTGGTCACCGCCGCTACTTGGACGTTTTCGGTTTCTCGTCCTCTTTTGAAAGCGCTTTAATTTCTGTCTCCGTTGAACGCTGCCTCTTTCCAACGAGCACATCTTTGCGAATATGATACGTTGGGAATGAGACATTACGCCAATTACAAGGGGCGAAGTGTGCCTGGCCTCGCCTCTACCGACGTTTAGACCGATAACCCGGTCCGCTTCGTTTCCTTATCTTCCTCCATTGCGACTTTTGGAATCGGGGGTCTCTACTCCTAGCGTTTTATATCTATCGCCAGTCACCTCATTAGCAATGGTCGTTGTATTACCCATTCAATTAGCTCTGAGGATGGATATAACATAAGGGAATAATTGGGAGATACGTCAGCCTGCGCTTGGAGCCGCCTGCCTGCAATGTTATGACTCCGCCAGAAGCCAGCTTGAGATCATGACATTAAATGCAGCGATATCCATTGTCCAGTCAACACCCGCTCAGAGCATACAGCTAACAGGATTTTGTCGAACTAACAGGGCAATAAATTAACAACAAATTATGCCAGATACATTAAATTTTACCTCGGAGATGGTGTGAGAAACCTTTATGAGAGCCCGTGTGAAAATTCGACGTAGGGCGTGGCACGGCCCATTTTTTGGTGAAATCATATATCTCGGGAGCTGACCAACCGATTAAACGAAATTTAGTACTCATCTGACGTTAAATCGACTTTTCGTGACTCAGCCTTTTGATCCTTAGTGGCTGGCAATGAGGATACTCAGTCAGAGAACATAAAACATAGAGAAGGTGCAGGTTCGACAGCGAACATTTTATAGGATTTTGGAACGGAATTCACCTCACAACCTCAGAATTCACGATGTGAAATGTTAACATTTTTAACAGTTCTCCACATACTCAAACAGAGAATATGAAGAGAAATAATATATGTACGTACGGCTTATGATGCCATAGCATGTATGCGCAATCAAGGAATATTGAAGAAAAATAAGTTCTTTGATATTCCATTTTTAACAGCGAAAAATGTGTACAAATACAGCTCTCTCATATACTCAAGAATATGAAGAGACATAAATATATGTACATATGAATGCATGCTCCTTATGATACTCCCAAAGACAGCATTGTGATATTTCCATGCTTCAATTTTTGCTTTTGCAATGTATGCAAATATGTATGCTTTTGCGTTTTGCCGTCGGCATTTACATATTGGCATGTAATAATTATGATATGAGTATAATTTTGTATGAATCAATAAGTCAATTAAGACTTGTATATTTAATAATTTAATTTGATTTTTACATAATATACTATACTAATAAATATTTTTGTATTATGTTTCTTAGTAATAGAAATTGAATTTATCACAACAATGCATATATACATAAATATATCGTCTATCATATTAATCTTATTATCTATATTATATGATTGCATGTATACGCATGTGCGCATTCAGAAATTCAAACCATGATTTTATCACTTATCAATACACACATTACATGTGCGCGCATTGAGCTGCATGTTCATACATTCATATATACTTATATGTACATATATTTGTACACATTGCAAACAAACATTGCAAAAAATAAGGCAGAAGCATACAAACATACATATGCGTACACATGTGAATATGTCACCAACAAAAAATTGAAGCATTGTTCTACAAAAACAACAATTGCCTAAAAAGCATAAGCATGGCAAGCCAATACGGCAGCCGAATTGGCGAAGCTCAAATGTAGTAAATTTTACAGCAAGAACAATTTCATTCATAAACGCAGGCGCAAATTCCACAAGCGACCTCGCTTCATTCATAAAAACAGACGCCGTAACATCTCCCCGAGCATTCCTTCGCCAACAAGCGTCTTTTCGCGACGATGGCAAAAGCTAAAAATCATAAATTGAACAACTTTCTGATGCTTCTTCACAGAAAGAAGTGACAAAAGTGGCAACATAGCCGTTGTCGATTTATAATATTTGTCTAAAATATTTTTCCGTGACTCGCAAAAATCTGCGTCGATATGTATGCAAGCTCATACAAAAACATACATATTTACGCTAGCTTGTTGGCGACGCTGTTCGAGCAGCAAGGGAAGCGGCAACAATCAGCGATCGTTTGTTAGTTTCTTTCGGCACAGCTCGGATTTTCTACCAACAACATAATGTTGTGGCGCTTTGTCGTCGCGTCAGTGTTTCGACACATTGAAGTGCTGAACACATTGAGCGCGACAGACTGCAAACGAATATTAGAAGACACACGTTATTAGGGACACAGTTATTGAGCCAGCCGCACAACTACATAACTGTGTCCATAAGAACGTGTGTATTTTAATATTTGAGAGATGTCGCTTGCAGTCTGTCGTGCTCAATTTGTTCAGTACTTGACTCTTTGACAAAACGCAAGTTTCGGCCATTGGTTGACCGTGACAACGGAGATACGAAAGAAGCGTGCGACACTTGTTATTATGAATGTACATATGTATGTATATGACTCGCATTTGCTTTCATAAACATACAGACAAATGTGCCAAAGAAATAATATATGTACATACATATGTATATGCCATAGAAATTCTATTGGTGCAAATATGGAAATGATAACGAAATAATGCGAATATGCATATTTCATGAAGAAGTTCATTTGACACATCTTCGCTTTGTAATAGACGAAATAAATATAAGTTTTTTGAAATGATTGAAAAATTAAAAAATAAAATTAATTATTTTTTATCTAACTTTTTACGATTTTGTAAAAAACTAAAATTTTTAAAATTTTTCTGAAAAAAATGGTTCATATGATACAAGATCACGCATATGTGTCTCAGAGAATGCTTCTTTACATTCTTTGTGTGACTTTGCATATTTTTCTTCAAAGCATTTCTCTTTATTCATTCTCGCATGAATTCAGTCGTTTTACATACATTTCTACCACTGCACGTGCTCAATTCTGCTAAATAGCAGCGAGAATGATGAATTCCGTTCCAAAATCTTATAAGCTCTGTTAGCCGTCCAATCGAACATCATACAGAATTCAATTTGCACCTTCTCTATGTTTTATGTTCTCTGACTCAGTCACGCTTTTGTTGAATCATTTATTTACGAACTCCTTCCGTTTCTGTAATTAATTTCTTATATACATATACCGTTATGTTTTAACTGAAGACGTGCCTCGCGTTCTTTACTGTTTCAGTTGCTCTTTTTTCCATTACTTTTCCCTCCGTGAAAATTAAACGATGCGAGTGGCACCCCCAACTTTTTGGTGAAATCGGATATCTCGGAAAAGACAAACTGATTTCCACTAAATTTAGTATGTAGCATTGTTTTCATATTCTTATATTATAGTGTGAAATCGGACTACACCCACGCCTACTTCCCATATAACATAATTTTAAATTCCAGCTGATTCTTTCAATTTCCAATTTTAGTTTCTTCTTTTTGAAAGGTGGTGCCAAGTGGAAATTCCAATCGACACCAGGTCCTTCTCCACATGGTTCCTTCAACGGATTGGAAATCTTCCTCTTCCTCAGCGGGTATTGCGTCGAATACTTTCAGAGCTGGAGCTCTCGCAGAACTTTTCTCGCGAAAACTCACAACGTCGACGCAGCAGTTGTTGTCATCGTGCCATCCTCTGCACCATATATCAGGACGGGAATTATGAGTGACTTATAGAGTTTGGCTTTTGTTTGACGGGAGAGGACTTTACTTCTCAATTGCCTACTCAGTCCGAAGTAGCACCTGTTGGCAAGAGTTATCATGCGTCGGATTTCCAGGTTGACATTGTTGGTCGTGTTTACACTGGTTCCAAGATAGACGAAATTATCAACAACTTCGAAGTTATGACTGTCAACATTGACTTGAGAGCTTAGCTTCGCTTCCTTATCCAGTTTGGGGAAAACAGAACTAACGGCGCGGGTGTTGAGGCCGATAATATCAATATCATCGGCATACGCCAGCAGCTGTTCACTCTTATAAAAGATTGTACCTGCTCGATTAAGTTTGAAGCTCGAATTATTTTCTCCAGCAGCAGGTTGAAGGAGTCGCACTATAGGGAGTCGCTTTGTCTGAAACCTCGTTTGGTACTGACGGAGCTTTTGGTGTTGCTCAACGTGGGTTTACACAACCGTATTAGTTTTGCGGGGATACCAAATTCAGACATCGCGGCATAAAGGCAGCTGCTTTTCGTGATGTCAAATTCAGCTTTGAAATCGACGAAGAGGTGGTGCGTGTCAATTCTCTTTTAACGGGTCTTTTCTAAGGTTTGACGCATGGTGAATATGTTGATTTTCCAGGCCTAAAGCCAAACTGATAAGGTTCAATCAATTTGTTGCCGGTGGGCTTTAGTTTCACACAATACTCTCGATAGAGCCTTATATGCGATGATTAGGAAATTTATCCAACGGTGGTTGGCGCAGATTGTGGGGTCTACCTTTTTGTGGAGCACATTTAATTTCCAATCGTTGAGCATGCTTTCATGCCGCCTTAGTTTACAAAGAAGCTGATACATGCTCCTTAACAGAACTTCGACGCCGTGTTTGAATATCTCGTCCAGCAATCCATCCGTCTACGCCGCTTTGTTGTTCTTCAGATGGGTAATTGCTAATCGAATTCTTCATGGTCGGGCAATGGAACGTTTGCTCCATCGTCATCGATTGGTAAATCGGGTTCGCCTCCTCCTATTGTTATACTTTCGCCACCATTCAGCAGGCTGGAGAACTATTTCCTCCATAATTTTAGTATATTATGGGTATTAGTCACTAGATAACCTCTGGAGGATCTACCATAGTGTGCTTCGGTACTGAAACCTTCTGGTAGCCGCCACATCTTTTCGTAGAATTTTCGAACATTATCCCCGTCGGCTAGCTTGTCAAGCTTTTCGTACTCACGCCTTTCATCCTCTCTCTTTTCTTGTCTGCAAATGCATCTCGCTTCCCTCTTCAACTCTCGGTATCTATCCCATCACTTACTAGTTGTGGTCGATTGTTACGTTGCGAGGTAAGCAGTATGTTTTCTATCCGCTGCGATATGAGACTCCTCATCGTACCAGCTGTTCTTTTGTATTTTCTTCTACCGAGCTGTTGACGAATGCTCTCAGAGAGCAGGAATGCAAGCCGAGTCGAAAATAATTCTGCTGTCTGTTGTGATTACAGCTTCTCGACGTCGAACCTTCCTTGTGTTTGTTGACGTGCGTTTTTTGCTGCACAGAGGTGGGTGCGAATCTTGGCTGGAGACGTGCCGTCCATCTATCACAACTTGATCGATCTGGATGATGGCTTTCGATCCGGAGGCAGCGTGGTATTTGGTGAATTTTCCTATGCTGGAATCTAGTACTACAAACGACTATAATTTTGACCCCGACGAAGTCGATCAGCCTTAACCCAGTTGGAGAAGTTTCCTCGTGGATACTGAATTTACTGACTGTTGTACCAAAGATACCTTCTTTGCCCATCCTGGCGTTAAAGTCGCTAAGCACGATTTTGACATCGTGGTGGGGGCAGCTCTCATAGGTGCGTTCCAAGCGCTTATAGAAAGCATTTTTGGTCACATCGTCCTTCTCTTCCTCGGGGCGTGGGCGCAAATCAGCGATATGTTGAAGAATTTCACTTTGATGCGGATTGTGACTAGACGTTCATCCACCGGAGGGAATGACAATACTCGGCTACTTAGTCTCTCTCACCACGAATCCCACACCACCCAGAGGATATTTGGTCAGAGACCGGAAGTCGTGAGCTGCTTGATTCATCTGTAAAATAATAGTTTCTGGCCACTCCCAAGTGAATGACGAACAGAGAACTTTCCTCATTTGCGTGAACTTCCACACATGATTCCAACCTCCATCTTTCTTCAAACTAGCAGTTGACTTGGTCAATATTTGAGTAATCTCAATGGAAATTACAGAACATGCTTTACTTATAACGGTATATCTTTCTGCCTAAAATAGATACAATTGGGCGAAAACTTTTTAAGTATATGGCATGATAATACATAGTTGATAGATCGGTTCGATACTATTCGAACCAACATAGAACGGGTTTTTCAAGAGGCACGCTACAAAAGTAGGTCTATAGAGACATCAAGCGATACCATTTTTTCCCCGCTCGTATGAAATTTCTCTTCAGTAAGATTTTGCAATTCATCATGGAAAGATATACGATCCAAAAACACACATACACCGTGAGTCATGATTGTATACTGAAAAATTTACGATTTAGTTACGTGATAATCAAGACCGGCAATTTACTGTGAATGGGAATCGCTACCACTCAATGATAACTGAATATTTTTGGCCCGAATTGGAGGATATGAACATGAACAATATGTGGTTCCAACAATCGAATGTTACAATCGATTTATTGGAAACGTCATCTCACGAAAAGAGCTAGTCAATTGGATCCAACTATTTCCTGTGGGTCTACGTTAAATCTATGGTCTATGCTTTAAAACCGTCGAAAATTGGGTTCAGCGTCTGGACTTCTGCAAGCGTGCCCATGCAAAAGGCATCGATTCCATACATATAGGCATCGAATGTACCTTCACAGAAATAAAGAATTACTCTTATTTAAAATCCCATTAGTACATACTTATGTGTATTGATTTTCGTTTTTCTAACAAACCTTATGCCGACCTTCTCGGTTATTGTATGAGTTGTATATATAGTACTAGTATATTAGTATATATAAAATTGCTTAGATTCCGATTCTCTGGTTGACGTTTTACACCTTCAAGTATTTCCCTGACTTTGATTCTAGCAAATTGCATATATTGTATAAAATGCTCAGTTGCAGCCCTTTGTTACTTGTTAAATATATTATTGAGTGCATTCATATAAACGGTCAGTCTTAAATAGTTCAAATGTGTGCTCAGTTTTTTAACGAGTCGTTGGTGTTTCATATCGTTTACAGGCTTTATTTGAATTAAATTGTCATAAAAGGGTTATTTTTGAACTTTTGAAGTAAAACACATACATATATACATGTGTGTTTCTTTATTTGCAACAAGGTAGGAAGTGCTAAGTTCGGGTGCAACCGAACATTTTATACTTTTGCAACTTGCAATAATCAAAACCAGGAATATACTTTAAGATGTAAAACCAATCATATAGAATAAAGTCAGCCGGATGTTTGAAAATCCTGATATTAGTTATGTAGGGGCTAAGTCAAGTTTTCGGTCAAATTTATCTATTTTAGGCACAAAGATACACTTTTATGAATAAAACACATCCTCTTATTTTCATTGGGATAACTCACATACTGGACGATATATGCAGTGTATACCCGACAGTTCGAGATTCTTTATATAATAATTGCGTCAAACAATTTAAGTGTGTTGGTGTCTTCGGCTCTCGTTGGCTACGCGTACGCTACACCAATCTGTTGTCAGCACTGTTTGATGAAAATCAAAAATTTTTGATATTTCTATTTGACGGACGATAATTTGATCGTCTCCACTCATGTTTGCCAAGCATGAGCTCATTTGCAATGAAGATTTCAAGCTGAGAGGACACAGAAAAATGAAGCGAAATGAAATTGAATTGACACAGAAAAATTAAGTGAATTGAAAGAAGTCTAAAATTTTAAAATAAATTTTTTCACATAAAATATAATAAAATTAAATAAATAAATAAAGTAAAATCAAATAAAATATAATAAAATCAAATAAATAAATAAAATCAAATAAAATAAAATAAATAAATTAAATAACAGCAAGTAAGGAAGGGCTAAGTTCGGGTGTCAGCGAACATTTTATACTCTCGCATGATAAAGTGATAATCGAAATTTCATTATGATTTACATATATTTCAAATACCGTATTTGTGTAAAGTTTTATTCCGCTATCATCATTGGTTCCTAATGTATATATTATACAGAGAAGGCATCAGATGGAATTCAAAATAGCGTTATATTGGAAGAAGGCGTGGTTGTGAACCGATTTCACCGATATTTCGTACGTGTCATCAGGGTGTTAAGAAAATATTATATACCGAATTTCACTGAAATCGGTCTAGTAGTTCCTGAGATATGGTTTTTGGTCCATAAGTGGGCGACGCCAAGCCCATTTTCAATTTTTAGAAAAAGCCTGGGTGCAGCTTCCTTCTGCCATTTTTTCCGTACACACACTTTAATTGATTTTCAACATAACCTTTGTATGGGAGGTGGGCGTGGTTATTATCCGATTTCTTCCATTTTTGAACTGTATAGGAAAATGCCTGAAGGAAACGACTCTGTAGAGTGTGGTTGATATAGCTATAGTAGTTTCCGAGATATGTACAAAAGAAGGGGCGGGGCCACGCCCACTTTTCCAAAAGCATTACGTCCAAATATGCCCCTCCCTAATGCGATCCTTTGTGGCAAATTTCACTCTAATATCTTTATTTATAGCTTAGTTATGACGATTACGCTCCACTGTGTATTGATTAAGGAAAAAATACGCTCGCAATTTGCGTTGTGACCAGGGATAGACTATAAATACTGAACTGTTATCAAGATTGCAGTTGCAAAAAAAAAAATAGGATAAAAAAAATATTCTTTGACCGAAACTGAAGACTAAATTTGTGTTAATATATACATACATATTCAACAAAATATATCATCCTTATTATGTAGTTATTCGAATCCACTAATTCATTAAAGAAACAAAAATACATATATGTTTTTGTATGTTCATAAAAATACATGGTAACATAACCTATAAGGACTACAAAAAAACAATACCATTTCTTTGCTTGCCTCACAAAAGTCACGGTGAAGACTTGGAGATTTAAATTAAACCACAAAAAATTAGGCGAAAAAATTGCTCATTCCGGATTCGGATTCTATTTATGAAATATAATAGTAACACTAATCTTCTTCTTCTTCTTCTTAATTGGCGTAGACCCTCTTACGCGATTATAGCCGAGTTAACAACAGCGCGCCAGGTTTCTTTTTTCGCTACGGGCGCCAATTGGATATTCCAAGCTCCTTCTTCCTCTTCCTCTGCTTCCCCCGGCGGGTACTGCGTCGAATACTTTCAGAGCTGGAGTGTTTTCATCCATCCGGACAACATGACCAAGCCAGCGTAGCCGCTGTCTTTTAATTCGCTGAACTATGTCGATGTCGTCGTATATCTCGTACAGCTCATGGTTCCATCGAATGCGATATTCGCCGTGGCCAACGCGCAAAGGACCATAAATCTTTCGCAGAATTTTTCTCTCGAAAACTCGTAACGTCGACTCATCGGTTGTTGTCATCGCCCAAGCCTCTGCACCATACAGCAAGACGGGGATTATGAGCGACTTATAGAGTTTAGCTTTTGTTCGTTGAGAGAGGACTTTACTTTTCAATTGCCTACTCAGTCCGAAGTAGCACCTGTTGGCAAGAGCAATCCTGCGTTGGATTTCCAGGCTGACATTGTTGGTGGTGTTAATGCTGGTCTAAATAGACGAAATTATCTACAACTTCAAAGTTATGACTGTCAACAGTGACGTGAGAGCCAAGTCGCGAGTGCGGCGACTGTTTGTTTGATGACGGAAAATATTTCGTCTTGCTCTCGTTCACTGCCAGACCCATTTTCTGTGCTTCCTTGTCCAGCCTGGAGAAAGCAGAACTAACGGCGCGGGTGTTGAGGCCGATGATATCAATATCATCGGCATACGCCAGCAGCTGTACACTCTTACAGAAGATGGTACCTTCTCTATTTAGTTCTGCAGGTCGAACTATTTTCTCCAAAAGCAGGTTGAAGAAGTCGCACGATAGGGAGTCGCCTTGTCTGAAACCTCGTTTGGTATCGAACGGCTTAGAGAGGTCCTTCCCGATCTTGACGGAGCTTTTGGTGTTGCTCAACGTCAGTTTACACAGCCGTATTAGTTTTGCGAGGATACCAAATTCAGACATCGCGGCATAGAGAGAGCTCCTTTTGGTGCTGTCGAAAGCAGCTTTGAAATCGACGAAGAGATGGCTTGTGTCGATCCTCCTTTCACGCGATGTTGTGGAGGCTAATTCCACGGTAGTTGGCGCAGATTGTGGGGTCTCCTTTTTTATGGATTGGGCATAGCACACTTAAATTCCAATCGTTGGGCATGCTTTCGTCCGACCATATTTTACAAAGAAGCTGATGCATGCTCCTTATCAGTTCTTCGCCACCATGTTTGAATAGTTCGGCCGGCAATCCGTCGGCCCCTGCCGCTTTGTTGTTCTGCAGGCGGGCAATTGCTATTCGAACTTCTTCATGGTCGGGCAATGGAACGTCTCCTTCATCGTCATCGATTGGGGAATCGTGTTCGCCTTCTCCTGGCGTTGTACTTTCAGTGCCATTCAGCAGGCTGGAGAAGTGTATCCTCCATAATTTAAGTATGCTTTGGCACATGTGACTAGATCACCTTTGAGGGTTCTACAGGAGTATGCTTTGGTTTTGAAACCTTCTGGTAGCCGCCGCATCTTTTCGTAGAATTTTCGAGCAATACCCCTGTCGGCCAGCTTATCAAGCTTTTCGTACTCACGCATTTCGGCCTCTTTCTTTTTCTGTCTGCAAATACGTCTCGCTTCCCTCTTCAGCTCTTGGTATCTATCCCATCCCGCACGTGTTTTGGTCGATCGTAACGTTGCGCACTCCTCGTCGTACCAGTTGTTCTATTGCACTTTCCGAAAACCAATGGTTTCGGCTGCAGCTGTACGTAAGGAGTTTGAAATGCCGTCCCACAGTTCCCTTATACCGAGTTGTTGGCGAGTGCTCTCAGAGAGCAGGAGTGCAAGCCGAGTAGTAAATCGCTCGGGTGTCTGTTGTGATTGCAGCTTCTCGACGTCGAACCTTCCTTATGTTTGTTGACGTGCGTTTTTTGCTGCACAGAGGCGGGTGCAAATCTTGGTTGCAACAAGATAGCGGTCCGAGTCGATGTTAGGACCTCGGAGCGTACGCACGTCCAGAACACTGGAGACGTGTCTTCCGTCTATCACAACATGATCGATTGGTGGCTTTTCGATCCGGAGACAGCCAGGTAGCTTGATGTTCTTCTTGTGCTGGAATCTAGTACTACAGATAACCATATTTCGGGCCCCGGCGAAGTTAATCAGCCTCAACCCATTTGGGGATGTTTCGTCGTGGAGGCTGAATTTACCGACCGTAGTGCTAAAGACACCTTCTTTGCCCACCCTGGCGTTAAAGTCGCCAAGCACGATTTAGACATCGTGGCTCTCATAAGCGGGTTCCAAGCGCTCATAGAAGACATCTTTGGTCACATCGTCCTTCTCTTCCGTCGGGGCGTGGGCGCAAATCAGCGATATGTTGAAGAACCTCGCTTTGATGCGGATTGTGGCTATTCGGCTTATATCGTAGTCCTTATTTCGTTTGCCATGGTCGTCATCAAAAGGGGGGTCTCTCATCCGAGGCAGTTGGTAATCTTTCATTGGGGGGGCTTTTTACGTGGCGGGTCCCAAACCCAGCGCTCAACCCTATGTAGGGAGTATCACAATGAAAATTATAGAATATACATATGTATTTGTGTCTAAAGTAGATAAAATTGAGCGAAAACTTGACCCAGACCCCTTATAACAATTTACTCCATATGATTGGTGATTGTATGTGAGGTACGTTAATGATAATAGTTAATGGATAAAATCGGGCAGTACCTTGAACCTTCCTTAAAGTCGTATCTCAAAAAAAAATTAGAGGAGTACACACAGCAAATGTAAACGCAAAGAATGAACTATTATAAATTAAAAGTTCCTAAAAATTTCGAATTTAATAGCAAAAACAAATTTCTCGACTTTTATTGGAAAAGTTCACCGAAAGTCTAATTTTTGTTTTTTGTTTCAAAGAATCTAATCAGTGGGAAGCGTGAAGGAAGAGCGACCATTTTTTAGAGGCAAAATACTATAACTCATGCTCTACACAATAGTTTAAGCGGAAAATGTATGTTTATACTGTCGAAATAAACCATAATAAATGATAATAAACTTAAAGTTCTATCTGTTTATTGGTCGTACAGAAAAAAATCCTAAAAAATTTATTATCACATGAGATGACCTCCTTAAACTATTCAATTATTTTCTTAAAGAAAACCAGCATTAGAGTCTTTTTATACATTATAATATCAAACTAAATCGTTTTGGCTGTTATGGAAGATCAAACAAATGAGGATAATCATACAAATGTGTATGTACATAGGTATGGCAATACGGATCTTCGCATTGACATATAAACTGAATTTTTTGTTTTGAAATATATAGTTACATTTCGGCAAAAAAATGGACATCGGACATCATTAGTTTTTACATACATATGTACATAGCTAGCGCGTCAAAAACTCCAAAAAATGCAAAAAAAATATACTCGCCCATAAACACACGCGGCCAATAAATCGACCTGCAATGGCGCTACAATGTGCTATCGTGTTTGCACGTCTATTTTGGTACATTTCAATTATTTTTCAACTATTAAAATTTTTAAAGATTAAATAAAGATTAAATTTACGTAAAATTATTTATTGTATACCTATCATTATGAATATATATTATGTATATACAAGTATGTGTATGCTTATAGTTTTAGGTGTGACAAACAACTGTCAGGTGAACAAAACTGTTATATTCTGTGCATTATAATATGTTACGAGAGTATAATATAAAATATTGTGTTTCAGTATACAATATATAGAAACAAATGCAGCGTAAAAGGTACCAGGAAGTTTGTGAACACAACAATTGGTCAATTCCCTGATTTGAACATCAACAATAATGTATTGAGAGATATAAAGTAATATGTGTTCGAATCATGATTTGTGTGTGAAAAAAATATCCGTATGTTCGCGTCAACTATAAATAATAAAAATAGTAAAATTTTGAAATGTTATCAGCATTAATTCGCAAAGGAACTTTATGTAAATTGATATATGTATGTTTCCATATTCATATTTTATTAAAGCCAAAAACTAACATGAATATAAAATCTATATAAACTTCTGCGCAATTTTTTTTTTCAATACCCACATCCCACTACTGTTACTATTTCTTTTTCCAAAGTGGCTTCCATAGCCAGCTCATTGTATTTTTACAACTCATACGCTGGGCCTCTCTATAATACATACCATCTTCAGCTTAAAGATTGGGGTGCTTTACGTCATAATGCTCAATTTAGTATTCCTAAATTTAATCATATATTTGTCTCTTTCTAGGTAGATACGTAAATTAAGGGTAAATGTGAAGCAACACATTCCGACTAAAGAAAGGAAAAATAAAATTTCGTCGTAACCATATAATTAAATAGTTAATTTGTACATTTCAAGTAAACGTGTGATACATTAATATAATACATCAATCTATATATTTAACTAGTTAAATAAAAAGTAACACTCCACAAACGTCCGTGAATATTTCAATTTGTTAAATGTGGTATACCGAATAAGAGATAAAATCAATAGCTTCGGTATAGTATTACCATTTTGTTAAGGTTGAAGTTACAAAACAGTTCCTTACTAGAGTATTAAATTGTGTTGCTCCGAAGTGAGTGAGTGCAATACGATTATTTACACATTATTAAAACTTTCATAAATTAAACACAAATACGTGGAACTGCATATGTAAATGTAAATATCTACAGTATACGCAAATGCATATGTATGCATTGATGAAAGGATTTAATTAAATTTATCCAGGGTAATGAAATATATTATGGATGATGGTATAACAGACATATGTGACGATATTATGGGTATATAGCACAATTATATAAACAAAACGAACGAAAAATACAAGTTTTGATTT
This sequence comes from Bactrocera neohumeralis, assembly GCF_024586455.1. Lineage (NCBI taxonomy): Eukaryota > Metazoa > Arthropoda > Insecta > Diptera > Tephritidae > Bactrocera > Bactrocera neohumeralis. The sequence goes on along the minus strand of NW_026089622.1, from coordinate 10,050,107 downwards.
GGTTTTGATTAGTTTGATTTTAGAATTGTGTCATACGGTGTGGTCAGTGAAGATGGTTCTTATTTTAAACTAAAAATTGCCTAAATATGAACAAGTAAATAAAACAATTCTTTAAGTGGGTATAAATTTTAATTGATGTGCTCCTCCGAATGAAATATGAAGAGCCAATGAGAACGTATGTATGTAGTTTAACATATCTGCATGAAGCAACTGCAGTTAATCTGGTTCAGCCATTTCATTGTTATTGCCAATTACCTACCTTATTAACGTAATTATCGAATCAGACATACTATATAACCATGGAGTCTATATACTGTAATATAAAAGCAAATAAGGAGGGGAAATACTTTCAGGTGTTGGAAAACCTTATGCTAACCTAGATAAAAAGTTCACTTCTAGCTAGAATATCCTTCCCAAATAAAAAACTTTCCAAACAAGCATTTGAATTTGATTGGTCGGTTGTCAAATAAAAAATTTTTCCTTATATGAACTTGATTCTGATCATTCAATTTGAATGACAGCTCAGCTCGCCATGCTGATCACTCACCATATACATTGTGACAAAAAAGCACACGGAAATTGTAATTAAATTACCAGGGTTAATGATAGATGCATTTTGCTAAGTTGAAAATACTGTCCTTAGTTGCTTAGTTACTATGCCAAATGTGAGCGCGATCTGTCAACCAGGGGTCGAATCGTTACATCCGTGAACGTATCACTCGTCACGTAAAAGTCTGTATTTCGTATTATGACATACGTGATCGTAGCGCTTATATACGTGATCGTAACGCTTCTATCGTAATCTGGCATGATGACAAACGTGAACGAGTATATAAACGTATCCGTTCGTTCGAATCGTCATTCGAACGCAAATTACCAATCGTAATGGACAAATTTAAAGAAATGTGAGAAAATTTTTTTAAATTTTATGTTTTTTTATAATTTTTGGTAATAATGAACACAAATAAGAAACCAATGAGTGGAATATCTCATTAAAAATTAAAAAAAAAATTATTTATATGAACAAAATGTTTGTATTTTAGTTGACATTAAAAATAAAATTATTTACAAGGTAAAGGACATATACATTTTTTAATTAAATTTATTAAAGTATACATTATTTGGTCTCTTATCGTTTGGTCGATTGCGGTGAAGCCGTTCGCCATCCCGGTTCCCACTTCTTGCGTGTGATAAGAATCGCACTTTTGAGGGTCGTAACTTATTGTAAATTTTATGCAGATTTTATGTGATGCCTCACAAACGTTAGTAAATCTTCCATTTTTGTGGGTGATACCTTTCTCTCTTGCCATATCCTAAAATTCTTGACCGTCTTTTTAAGATTCAAATGCTTTGTTCAACGATAATCTACAAAGAAAATTTTGTTAATAAGGATTCATAATTAGTTTTTTTATACCTACGCTATTGCTACGATCTCTTAGCTATCTCCGCACTTTTTTTTTATCCCCATCACTTTCACTTGAGCTCAAATAAAAAAAGTTGGATATTTAATTAGCTTTTTATAGTTTATTGAAAATTTCGCAAAAGTTTTGACAGTTCCACATCTATTGTGACCAAAAAATACGATCCAAAGCAATGTGGAATTTAAAAACTATTGTGAATTGAAAATACATTACGATCCGTTTGCTATCGTATGTCATAATGCCAATCACTGCATACGATTGACGTATCACGTAATTTTCTTTCGTATGTTTGCCGATCCGTGCACGGATGTAAAGATTCGACCCCAGTTTGTTTACAGCAGCTGCTAAAGTCGGAAAATCTCAGTAGTGCGTTGCAATTTTTACAATGGATAAAAATATCGAACGAAGAGTGTTAAATTTCGTGTGCGGAATTATTGTGAAGGCTGAAAATGGCTTACGGTGACTCAGTTTTATCAAAACCAGAAACCTACGAGTGTTAGAAACCCTTCATAGATGGTCGAGAGATCGTTGGGAACACGCCTCGTTCTGGACCACTCTCGAGCTTCTCAACTGATAAAAATGTTAAAAAAGTGAAAGATATAGTGCTTGAAAATCGTCAGGTAAGTATTAGAGAGATGGCAGAAGAGCTCGACATCTCTCTCGAGTCTGAATGATTTATGTAGATGGATATATTGGGTATGAAACGCGTTCTCGCGCGAATCCCGATCCCATATTTATGGAGAGCATTATAACTGCCGATGAAACATTGGTTTATGAGTTTAACATTCAAACAAGTCAACAGTCATCGCAATGCAAGGAAACAACGAGCCAAAGCCAAAAAAAAGAAGTTTTATTTGGTCGTACATATTGAGGTGTTTGCATGAGAATATTTCATGAAAACCGTCGGAATTGTGGGAGAGCAAATCACCGATTTTACACTATGACAAGGCACCATCGTATCAAGACCCGATTGTGAACGGCCGGAATTGTCGAAGAACATTTCATGGATTTTACACGATGCTAATGCACCATCGCATCGATCCACGATTGTGAAAGCCAAAACGCAATGAATATTATCGATCAACCACCGTATTCACCATATTTGAAAAGTGTTTCGATGACTTCTGGTGTAGATTACTTTGGATTCTACAAAATAAATATTAATGAATAATTAAATATTTTGCATTTTACTTAAATTTGCAGGTACTTTTTTGTCAAAATCTATATTTATATATGTTTCTTTTATGGGGTCTCCATTGTTTACTTCTGGGTGTTACAAACTTGGTGGCAAATATATTATATCCTGTTCATGGTATGAAAATGTGGCGTAAGAATTCAATATGCATTATTTCAAGAATGGAAAATAATTAAATTTAATATTTATTAATTATATTATTTATCATACTTAGACTCACTTAGTTTAATTATTTAATTTTGCTTTTCCTAATTATTTATATTAAAATCAAGAGGTGGTATGTATCGATTTTTTTCAAGGCCACACTGATAAAGTCCAATCAGTTTGCTGACAGTAGGTGGGTCAAAGCGTGGGGTCTATTTTTTTGTGGATTGGGTAGTGAACACCCGAATTCCAATCGTCGGGATTGCTCTTGACCATATTCTACAAAGACGCTGATGCATGCTCTTTATCAGTTCTTCGCCGCCGTATTTAAATAGCTCGGCCGGCAATCCATCAGCTCTCGCCGCCATCGAAGTACTATCGACTGTTTTTCGCAATAGTATATTACTATATGATGAATTTCGGTAGTGCAAGAAGGATTCATTTTTAGTTTTTTACGCACTGAGTGTAATTAGTAAAATATTTCTTATTTCGCTATTTCTTGCTGAGACACAATCAAAAAATTACAGGCATTGCAGCAACTTTATTTGGTAAAGGCAGAACAGCTCCTTTAGTATTTAAACTGATGAGGCATTTCATGGTATATTGAAATATACTATATAAAAACAAGTAAGGAAGGGCTAAGTTCGGGTGTCACCGAACATTTTACACTCTCGCATGATAAAGTGATAATCGAGATTTCATTATCCGTCATTTACATATTTTTTATTTTGCTGTAAAATTTATTAGATTAGTAGTTCCTGAGATATGGTTTTTGGTCCATAAGTGGGCGACGCCACGCCCATTTTCAATTTTTTAAAAAAGCCTGGGTGCAGCTTCCTTCTGCCATTTCTTCCGTAAAATTTAGTGTTTCCGACGTTTGTTGTTAGTCGGTTAACGCACTTTTAGTGATTTTCAACATAACCTTTGTATAGGAGGTGGGCGTGGTTATTATCCGATTCCTTCCATTTTTGAACTGTATATGGAAATGCCTGAAGAAAACGACTCTGTAGAGTTTGGTTGACATAGCTATAGTAGTTTCCCAGATACGTACAAAAAACTTAGTAGGGGGCGGGGCCACGCCCATTTTCCAAAAAAATTACGTCCAAATATGCCTCTCCCTAATGCGATTCTTTGTGCCAAATTTCACTTTAATATCTTTATTTATGGCTTAGTTATGACACTTTATAGGTTTTCGGTTTTCACCATTTTGTGGGCGTGGCAGTGGGCCGATTTTGCCCATCTTCGAACTTGACCTTCTTATGGAGCCAAGAAATACGTGTACCAAGTTTCATCATGATGTCTCAATTTCTACTCAAGTTACAGCTTGCACGGACGGACAGACGGACGGACAGACAGACATCCGGATTTCAACTCTACTCGTCACCCTGATCACTTTGGTATATATAACCCTATATCTGACTCTATTAGTTTTAGGACTTACAAACAACCGTTATGTGAACAAAACTATAATACTCTCCTTAGCAACTTTGTTGCGAGAGTATAAAAATACTACAAATTATTTGGCGGCACTCTCCATCTCCATTCAGTTGATTTCAGACAGACAGCGTGCTTTGAACGTAGGAATTGTTCAAAGCACGCTGATAAAGTCAAATCTTGGTTAAAATCATCGCGACTGTGGCGTAATGTTAAAAAAATGTTGTTGCCAGGGTCTTGAGTGTTCGTTATTGAGTTATGAAATTTTATGGATATGCCGGGCACGTCACTGCACCATTTACAACTGAAGTATGGATCTCCGGTAATTTGTCTTTGTATTTGCGCCCACCGCGTTTTTGAATGGCACACTATTAAACCTTTAAAAATAATGAAAAACATGAAGCGGCCTTTTGAAGGGCAAGTTCTAAAGTGAAAATGTATTGCTGCCATGAATACCTATGATTCTTACAGAAGTGCCAATTGAATTAAAACGCACTCAAATCCAGACAGATTGACCAAAATTTGTACCCTAACATAGCGCTCCGCTTGATACTGAGTAATTTCTATTAATACCAGCAACAGCGAAAACAGCCATATCGCACCCTTTATTTGATGAATAAAGATAAATTATAGTACGATGGATCCGTACAATGGTTTGGGTGGAGTTTCTAATGCTAGTAATCTCATTTTGCCATTAACACAACACCTACCGGGCGTTTCACCTGGAAAGTTAGTCGCATCACAAAGTGGACGTATTGCGTGCATTAAAAAACACATTGCATTTGTTACATGCACACCATATATTTTTTTGAGGGTTTGTTGTACCTGCATGGGCATTTACACTCATGACATGGATATTTTAAAAGAATAAGGTGGGAAAGCAATTATGTTTTCTATAAATATGAAAAATAGAGCTTTTGTTTAATGAAATTTTTTCACGAGAAAGTTTTTGATTTTTGTAAAGATCACGAGGTATAACATTGTTCAACTTGTAAACCTGTGATTGGCATTTATTGGCACATACGATAAATTTTCGATGATACAAGAAAGAATTTACAATGCTAAACATTTTTTTTTCCAGTTTTCTAGCGCTTGAATTCACTGAGTACCATGTGTGCTCCAACCCTGTAGAAAAGTATTTCCAAATCCAGACTTAGAATTTAAATGTGGTTACGGGATGCCAAATTAGTGGAAGCCAAGTGTTCAAATTATAACACGAGGTCTATTACTCCTAATCTTTTTTGATGACCGAATTGATGAGTCGATTTACTTTTGCTAAATTAAAATATAGACTAAATTAAGAAATTTAAGTGTAGTTTGGCTCAAGGGATCGCAGTAGCAAGGGGCACCTGTGAGAAAAAAATTTTGGAAAAGTGGGGGTGTCCTCGCACGCTAATAAGCTTAATATACCTATCTCTTGAACTACTAAAGCTACAGCAGCCAAAGTTGGTCAGCGTAATTATATAATTATATAATAGTAAAATTAGAACTTCTACCAAAAATGTGGAAGTGGGTGAAATTGAAGGATACCCCAGCTCAATCCCCATACAACGAACGGTACTGTTCAAAACCACTAAAACACAATAAATCCAACTAATTATGCTAGAAACATTAAATTTTATCTCCGAGATGGTATAAGAGGGATTTATGGGAGCCGGTGTGAAAATTGGGCGAAGACCGTGGCATCGGCCACTATAAGTACCTATTGTCAACTTTTGACCGAAATTATCGTTCAATGTGTGAGATATGCAGTTAAAATTCAAACAGGGTCGATTCTTCCCTGAGCTCCCATATAAATAATATTAAGATTTTCGAATTTCTAGGTAACTTTATGCTGGATATATCCGCCAATGTTTGAGCTATATCAATGAAAATTACAGAACATGGTTTACTCATACGCCAGGGTGGGCAAAGAAGGTATCTTTGGCACTACGGTTGGTAAATTCAGCCTCCACGAGGAAACATCCCCAAATGGGTTGAGGCTGATCGACTTCGCCGGGGCCCGAAATATGGTTATATGTAGTACTAGAATCCAGCACAAGAAGATACATCAAGCTACCTGGCTGTTTCCGGATCGAAAAACTACCAACCAGATCGATCATGTTGTGATAGACGGAAGACACGTCTCCAGTGTTTTAGATGTGCGTGCGCTCCGAGGTCCTAGAATCGACTCGGACCACTATCTTGTTGCAGCTAAGATTCGCACCCGCTTCTGTGCAGCAAAAAACGCATGTCAACAAACACAAGGAAGGTTCGACGTCGAGAAGCTGCAATCACAACAGACAGTCGAACGATTTTCTACTCGACTTGCACTCCTGCTCTCTGAGAGCACTCATCAACAACTCGGTATAAGGGAACTGTGGGACGGCATTTCAAACTCCTTACGTACAGCTGCATCCGAAACCCTTGGTTTTCGGAAAGTGCAAAAGAACAACTGGTACGACGAGGAGAGCCGCGCCGCAGCGGAGAGAAAACAGGCTGCCTACCTCGCAACGTTACGATCGACCACAACACGTGCGGGATGGGATAGATACCGAGAATTGAAGAAGGAAGCGAGACGCATCTGCAGACAGAAAAAGAAAGAGGCCGAAATGCGTGAGTATGAAGAGCTTGATAAGCTGGCCGACAGGGGTAATGCTCGAAAATTCTACGAAAAAAAGCATGCCCAACGATTGAAATTTAAGTGTGCTATGCCCAATCCATAAAAAAGGAGACCCCACAATCTGCGCCAACTACCGTGGGATTAGCCTCCTCAACATCGCATATAAGGTTCTATCGAGCGTATTGTGTGAAAGATTAAAGCCCACCGTCAACAAACTGATTGGACCTTATCAGTGTGGCTTCAGACCTGGAAAATTAACAACCGACCAGATATTCACCATGCGCCAAATCTTGGAAAAGACCCGTGAAAGGAGAATCGACACACACCACCTCTTCGTCGATTTCAAAGCTGCTTTCGACAGCACGAAAAGGAGCTGCCTTTATGCCGCGATGTCTGAATTTGGTATCCCCGCAAACTGTGTAAACTGACGTTGAGCAACACCAAAAGCTCCGTCAGGAGCGGGAAGGACCTCTCCGAGCCGTTCGAAACCAAACGAGGTTTCAGACAAGGCGACTCCCTATCGTGCGACTTCTTCAACCTGCTTCTGGAGAAAATAGTACGAGCTGCAGAACTAAACAGAGAAGGTACCATCTTCTATAAGGGTGTACAGCTGCTGGCGTATACCGACGATATTGATATCATCGGCCTCAACACTGGCGCCGTTAGTTCTGCTTTCTCCAGGCTGGACAAGGAAGCACAGAAAATGGGTCTGGTAGTGAACGAGGGCAAAACGAAATATCTCCGGTCATCAAACAAACAGTCGTCGCACTCGCGACTTGTCTCTCACGTCACTGTTGACAGTCATAACTTTGAAGTCGTAGATAATTTCGTCTATCTTGGAACCAGCGTAAACACCACCAACAATGTCAGCCTAGAAATCCAACGCAGGATAACTCTTGCCAACAAGTGCTACTTCGGACTGAGTAGGCAATTGAAAAGTAAAGTCCTCTCTCGACGAACAAAAGCCAAACTCTATAAGTCGCTCATAGTTCCCGTCCTGCTATATGGTGCAGAGGCTTGGACGTTGTCAACAACTGATGAGTCGACGTTGCGAGTTTTCGAGAGAAAAGTTCTGCGAAAGATTTATGGTCTTTGCGCGTTGGCCACGGCGAATATCGCATTCGATGGAACGATGAGCTGTACGAGATATACGACGACATTGACATAGTTCAGCGAATTAAAAGACAGCGGCTACGCTGGCTAGGTCATGTTGTCCGAATGGACGAAAACACTCCAGCTCTAAAAGTATTCGACGCTGTACCCGCCGGGGGAAGTAGAGGAAGAGGAAGACCTCCACTCCGTTGGAAGGACCATGTGGAGAAGGACCTGGCTACGCTTGGAATATCCAATTGGCGCCACGTAGCGAAAAGGAGAAACGACTGGCGCGCTGTTGTTAACTCGGCTATAATCGCGTAAGCGGTGTCTACGCCAATTAAGAAGAAGAAGAAGGTGTACTCATAACAGTATGTCTGTGTGCCTAAAATATGTACATACAAGTGTATAAAAGTAGACAAACACTTGACCTGCGTCCCATATAAATATTACCATTTTCGAACATCCACTTGACTTGGTTCCATATAATTTGTGATTGTATGTGAGATACCTTTATGAAACCTGGGGAATATTTTTTGAGTATGTGGCATATTAGTAGTATGTGAGATGAGCAAAAATCTTACAAAAAACAAATCTTGTGCCGAATATGTCGGTCAGTGCATGAGTTATATATATGTATGTATATATACATTAGAGTGTTTTTTTTAACTATTAATTATTTTCAATCCCGTCACGAAATTTCCTTGGAAATACCCTAAAAAAATTCCCTGAAAATTTTAGATTTTTTTATTACATAACATCTATGAAAATTCTTTAAAGCCTTACTTAAAAAGCCGAAAATCTCGAGAAGTGTTAATGATAGCGATTTTGACCTCGGACCTTTTTTGTGCCAAATAAAATTTCCTACAAGTTTGTCCTGTACATTTTTTCCATAGCTCCTGTCACTTACAAGATATATACAAAAAATACGAATTTCGTGGAAAAGTCAGGTTTATAGCCCCGTACTACCTCGCCGGTGTGAATTACGACTTTGTTGCACTGGGCACTTTTGTAGAGTCTAAAGTCAAAGAATAAGAAAAGATGCCATAAAATACCTCTGATCTGTAGGAATTTAAAGATAAAAAATCACGATTGTAGTGTATTTCCTATGGAAAATTTTTACATGCCTTGGTCCTGTTCTTAATGTTAATATTAAGGGCTAAAATTTTCAGGGAATTTTTTTTAGGGTATTCCCAAGGAAATTTCGTGACAGGTTTGAAAAAAAATTAATAGTTCAAAAAAACACCCTAATGTACATATATATACATATATATAAAATTGCTTTGATTCCGATCCTTTGGTTGATATTTTACACTTTAAGGTATTTAGCTGGCATAGATTTCTGCAAGTTGCAAGAGTATAAAATGTTCGGTGGCACCCGAACTTTTTCCGTTCTTACTTACAGGGTAAAAGGGAAATGTAAATGTAATTCTCAATGTAGGACGAAGGTTTAGAGATGGGAGTAGTTAAGGAAGCTTTCAATTGCTGAGAATAGTATGTATATACCAGGATATATTATTTAACGGTTTATATGTCTTTCTATAAGGGAGTAAGGGTGATTTTTAAGTATGGGATAGGGTACTTTGTCTGCACCGGGTTTTTTTCCTTTTAGGGTCGAAAGTGTCGTGTCGAACTCGAATATCGGCTTCAATGTGAAAATTATAAATATTAAAACATACTTTAAAATGTAATTTCATATCTCTGTTAATATCTACGCAGATTAGTAAATGTGTATGCTACTTATTTTTCAGAAATCTTTGTCGTAAATTTCCAGTATTTGAAATAAGAAATTAGTAATTTATTCAAATACAAAAATGGAACCCAACAAGTCATTTTCTCTTAATGAAGCGCAACCAAGTAGCCTGGTGGGATCTAATAATTCCAAAGCGCAAGTCGGATGTGTAATCACTCAAACGCCAAATGGAAGCATATGTAAAGAGAATTCATTTCTGAAGAATCATTCTAACAAAGCTATAATTGAACAAAAGTTACCTAATGGAACTATAAACAATACTAATGATTCTGAAAATTATGCAAATTTCGTGCAAATTCCGGTGGAGACCCTGCAATACCATCGCCGGAAGCTGACACCACAAGAACAGTAAGTAAAATATTAATAGGATTGAATATACACTTGTAGTCACACGAAGCTTAACTATCTATGAGTTTCATCATTCATAATGATTTTTTTCATTGAGTTATAAAATTCATAAGAAATAAAAAATTTTCCCAAACATAATCAAACTTCAACCGTTAATATCTTTCAACGGTTGGGCTTACGAAAAAATCATGGGGGACCTTTTTTGTAGTGCATTCAATTTCCTACAAAATCTTAGGAACAAGCTATTTTTTTTGAATCACCCTAACATACACTATATAATTTCTTAATTTTTTTCGGACTTTTTCGTTCGTTCGGTATTTTCTAAATTTTTTTTTTATATTTTAGCATAAGTAAACTAAATTATATTATCTAATTATAATTTATTACGTTTAATGAGTAAATAAAACACTAACTAGCTTTTCTGTGCTTATATAGTACATACATAAGTGGTATTTCATAGTTTTTAAAGTATTAACGGCTAAACTTCGTGTTTCGATTAAAAAAATTAAAGAAAATATTAATTTCAATTATAGTGTAAACGAAATTAAATTAAAGAAATATAATTTTTTCGAGTGCATGTCAGTCCCCTATATTTCCAGCTCATTTTGTAGGAGTTTGTTTATAACTGAAAAGGTTTTGTTTTTCATTGAATAAAAAATTTCTATACCGCAAAAAACACCGCTATAAAGTGTTGTCAAATATGCACAACACTTGAAAATTTTGAATGGTAAGCTGTGCGGAGCCACAGGTGTACAATAAAAACTCAGTATCGCAACTAATAACTATAGCTGCATGGAAGCAATAACACTCCCCACATGGACATTTTTTATTGCAACTATATGTATAACCAAATTCAGCCATCGGTTTTCACTCAACTGTATATGTCTAGCTGAATTAAGGTTACTAAATAAGGAAGGTATTTTGTAAATGCTTGAATGGTAGCAATATGCTTAGTGATCAGCTCTGAACAATGTGTTCGGCGATGTTTCGTAGAATAATCTATAAACAATTTCCTGTACAAAATTTTAAATCCATACTAGGAGATATACGGGGATGTCTAAATCGACTCTGCTCGTCATGCTGATTGTTTTTTATATACTGTATAGGGTCTCCGACGTTCCCGGGTGCGGCAAACTTTTTTGTAAACTTAATATACCAAGTTCGGGGTATAAAAACCTTACTTAACCTGAGTTCATTGTTCTGTGAATAATTATTATTTATTATAAAAAATAGAAACATTTTTTTTCAATAAAATTTATTGGTTAAAATTTTGTATTAATTTTTCGTAAGGAGTACTTTTTCAAAGCACATTCTTCGTTAAAATCATCGATAAAATTCGTTCCGCGCTTTTATTTAACCTGATAAATTATTATTTTTATTTCAAAGCCTTCATTGTAAATTTTAATACTCTTGCTACTCTTGTGGAATTGGTTTGTTAATGTAACGGTTGTAAGTTTGCCTGACCCCGCCCTCTAATAAGTTTACTACTAAAGCTATTATAAGAATTCCTAAAGACAAGCTACTAAAGCTATTATAAGAATTCCTAACGACAATGTGAAAATTAATGAAATCGGTTGATAACCCTGTTCACTCCCCATATAACGGTGCCGACCGACCGATTTCGACAAAATTTAGTACGTGAAATTTTTCTCATATTCCTATATCATGTGCGAAAATGGGAGAAATCGGACTACAACCGGACCTACTTCCAATATAACACAACTTTAAATTGCACTTAATTCTTTCACTTTCTTTTTCTTTTTAATTGGCGTAGACACCACTTACGCGATTATAGCCGAGGTAACAACAGCGCGCCAGTCGTTTCTTCTTTTCGCTACTTTGCGCCAATTGCATATTCCAAGCGAAACTAGGTCCTTCTTCACCTGGTCTTTCCAACGGAGTGGAGGTCTTCCTCTTCCTCTGCTTCCCCCGGCGGGTACTGCGTCGAATACTTTCAGAGCTGGAGTGTTTTCGTCCATTCCGACAACATGACCTAGCCGGCGTAGCCGCTGTATTCTAATTCGCTGAACTATGTTAATATCGTCATATATCTCATACAGCTCATCGTTCCGTCGAATGTTGTTCAGTCAGTATTGGTGGTGTTTATGCTGGTTCCCAAATATACGAAACTATCTACAATTTCAAAAAAATCACTGTCAACAGTGACGTGAGTACCAAGTCGCGAGTGCGACGACTGTTTGTTTGATGACGGAAAATATTTCGTCTTGCTCCCGTTCACTGCCAGGCCCAACTGCTATGCTTCCTAATCCAGTTTGGAAAAAGCAGAACTAACGGCGCGGGTGTTGAGGCCGATAATATCAATATCATCGGCATACGCCACCAGCTGTACACTCTTATAGAAGATAGTACCTTCTCTATTTAGTTCTGCAGGTCGAACTATTTTCTCCAGAAGCAGGTTGAAGAAGTCGCACGATAGGGAGTCGCCTTGTCTGAAACCTCGTTTGGTATCGAACGGCTTGGAGAGGTCCTTCCCGATCCTGACGGAGCTTTTGGTGTTGGTCAACGTCAGTTTACACAGCCGTAATAGTTTTGCGGGGATACCAAATTCAGACATCGCGGCATAAGGGCAGCTCCTTTTCGTGCTGTCGAAAGCAGCTTTGAAATCGACGAAGAGATGGTGTGTGTCGATTCTCCTTTCACGGGTCTTTTCCAAAATTTGGCGTATGGTGAATATCTGGTCGGTTGTTGATTTTCTAGGTCTAAGGCCACACTGATAAGGTCCAATCAGTTTGTTGACGGTGGGCTTTAATCTTTCACACAATACGCTCGATAGAACCTTATATGCGTGTGGGGTCTCCTTTTTTATGGATTGGGCATAGCACACTTAAATTCCAATCGTTGGGTATGCTTTCGTCCGACCATAGTTTGCAAAGAAGCTGATGCATGCTCCTTATCAGTTCTTTGCCGCCATGTTGAATAGCTCGGCCGGTAATCCATCGGCTCCCGTTGCTTTTTTGTCTACAGCGGGTAATTGCTATTCGAACTTCTTCATGGTCGGGCAAAGGAACGTCTGCTCCATCGTCATCGATTGGGGAAACGGGTTCACCTTCGTTCACTGCCATTCAGCAGGCTGGGGAAGTGTTCCCTCCATAATATGCTCTGGGCATCGGTCACTAGATCACCTTTGATTCTTTCGCTTTACTGTATATCAAGAAGTCATCAATATAACGGGTTGGGGCGTAACACGAATAATGCCTAGAGTGTGCCACCTTATAACTAAAAATTGTCCAAATATAACAAAAAATACATCAAGCTATCTGGCTGTCTCCGGATCGAAAAGCCATTAACCAGATCGATCATGTTGTGATAGTTCGAAAACACGTCTCCAGTGTTCTAGATGTGCGTACGTTCCGAAGTCCTTATATTGAGTCGGACCACTATCTTGTTGCAGCCAAGATTTGCACCCGCCTCTGTGCAGCAAACAACGCACGTCAACAAACACAAGGATGGTTCGACGTTGAGAAGCTGCAATAACAACAGACAGGCAACGAAAAAATACGGCGGCTTGCAGAAGGTTTCAAGACTGAAGCATACTCTTGTAGAACGCCCAAAAGTGATCTAGTCACCAATGCCCAGAGTATACTTAAATTATGGAGCAATTACCCGCCTGAAGAACAACAAAGCGGCGGGGCCGATGGATGGACCGAGCTGTTCAAACACGGCGGCAAAGAACCGATAAAGAGCATGCATCAGCTTGTTTGTAAAATATGGTCCGACGAATGCATGACCGGCGATTGGAATTTAAGTGTGCTCTGCCCAATCAACAAAAAGGCACCCCACAATCTGCGCCAACTACCGTGGGATAAGCCTCCTTAACATCGCGTTTAAGGTTCTATCGAGCGTATTGTGTAAAAGAGTAAAGCCCACTGTCAACAAACTGATTGGAGTGTGGCTTTAGACCTGGCAAATCAACAACCGACCAGATATTCACCTTGCGCCAAATTTTGGAAAAGACCCGTGAAAGGAGAATCGACACACACCACCTCTTCGTCGATTTCAAAGCTGCTTTCGACAGCACGAGAAGGAGCTGCCCTCATCGAGACCAACGGGTCTGTTTTTAAATGTTATTTAAATAAATTTAAGGTGTAGCAAACGACTTGCGCTTCCAGGTAGCTTCTTAGAATTTTATTGTCTATATAATTGAGAAAACAAAAAATTCAAGGATATCGTATCGAAAAGGACGAAACAAGGATATTATAATATTACACCTTAGTCGAGACCAATGGTGCTTGGCTAGAATAAATATGAAAATGTATGAACTTTGTTATGTTTCTAGCACTCATATAAACATACTCTCATGCATAAATATGTTCATTCGGGTCTATAGCGAGCTCTTTGCGCTCGACTTGTTCGTGCAGGAAAGGAAAACAGTCAAAAGAAGAGTGTGTTTACAAACAAAACCAGGATTTTGTGTGTTTATTTTTGCTACAGTATTCTTCTTCTCTCTCTCTAATGAATAGTTGAACGCACAACATACTATTACTGTGAAAATACGCATATTTCGCGCTAGTTCTCATCTTGTTTTTTATTATGATGAAGTGGAATATGTGTACTCGTGTAATACACGATTACGTTCTAGAAACATCAGTGCAGATGTTGATCGCTTAACATCAGCATTGGTAAATGACATTCAAAATAAAATTAATGATGTTGTGCGTGAAGAAGTGGATCCTTTCGAAAGCGATGACGATGATAGAGATGTCGATTATGTGCCATTTGAAGATGCATCGGATATTGAATTGAAATCGAAATCGAGCCGAATGAAATATTAGATAGTCGATGGTGTAGAAGAAGAAGAGCGTGAAACTCCAGCTGCTACTGAAACTTCTTACTTGCAGAAAATCTAACCTCAAAAGCTAATGTTTGGGTGGATTTCACTAGCACCGAACTTTATGCATTTATTGGCATTCTTATTGCTTCTGGTGTAACGCACAATAATATGCAGTTTACACCACTTTTGTGGCAAACAGATGTTCTTCCCATCTTTCGAGCGGCGATGCCACTCAATCGATTCAAGTTATTGACGCGATATATCCGTTTCGATGATGGCCGCACACGTTCATTCCGACTACAATCTGATAAGGCTGCCGCAATTCGCGATATATGGAATTATTTAAATGAAAACCCCGCCAGAAACTATGAGCCGCATGAAAATGTAACGATTGATGAGCAATTGTTTCCGTATCGTGGCAAGACAAAGTTTACGCAATTCATACCATCAAAAAAAGCCAAAGTATATTGTACATAGGAAAAAAGGATGGCGGAGAGCGTGAAGTGAACCAAGAAGAAAATGTATTGCTCAAACTTGTGAAACGGTACGAAAACACCGGTAGAACAATAGTAACTTTTTCACAACACTGACAGGAGCCAAACGTTTGGCTGCCACTGGACTTGATTTGGTCGGTACTATTCGCGCCAATAAGAAGTGTTTGCCCGAAGAATTGAAAAAAAAATCCCTCTCGTCCGTTGCTTTCTTCTCTTTTCGGGATTCACGATAATCTCGTTTCGATTTATAGCTATGTTCCGAAAAAGAACAAGGCAGTCAATTTGATTTGAACCCTACACTACACAAAGGATTGTAAAGGTGAAGCCAAAAAACCGGAAGCAATTTTATTTTATAATTCAAAAAAGGCCGGCGTTGACTGCATTAATCAGAAGGACGAAACGATGGACATTTGCCTTTTTTTTGCAACTTGTTGGATGTGATGGGGTTGGCTTTTTGTAGTTTGCAAAGAAATCGACCATCTAGATAAAAAGGATGCACGACGCACTTTTCTTTAAAATTTATCGAGAACATTAGCAACGCCCAATATCGAAAATCGTATGAACAATCCCAATGTCATCAAACATCTACGTAGGTTGCTATATATATTTCTGGCCTAATAATGTAAATAGTCATATTTATCAACGAAAATGTTTTATTTTTTATTTTTTATTTTTTTTATTATAATTTTTTTGTCGATTGCTGTTTTGCTTCGGGCTCATACGCATAGATCCATGATTCGTCACCTGTGACGATCTTATAAACGTCTTTTGAAGCACCGCGATCGTATTTTTTCAGCATTTCTTTACACCAATCCACACGAGCCTTTTTTGAGCGATTGTCAAATTGTGCGGGATCCAACGAGAACAAACCTTTTTCACGGCCAGGTGCTCTTGCAATATCGAATGTATGCTGGTGGGGAAATGCATAGGCATGCCTCTATCTGAAGGTATGTTACATGACGGTTTTGCATTATCAGTTCACGTACGGCATCGATGTTTTCTGGCACAACGGCTGTTGACGGAATTCGTTTTTGAGCGAGTGTCGGCCACGATTGAATTCGTTGTAGCAGTTTTTCACAGTGCTATAGGATGGTGCTTCATAGCCATACAAAGATTTTAGTTCATCGATGCACTCTTGTCGTTGATAATCCGCGTCGAAAGTTGTGAAAAATGATCGCACGAAAATGTTCACGAGTTAATTGGCCGAGATGAATTTTTTAATTCCCTGTAAATAAAACAATTCACGATTAAATGACAAAACGTTCTGAGTGATGTTATGCTAAAAAATGTCAAACTTTCCAATGGAAATGTCAGATTGCACCTGGCAACACATAGTGTTGCCTAGGCCAGAAGTATATATAGCAGCCCTCGTATCTTGGCGTTTGGCTTTTGAATCATTTTTCGGTCGTTCACTCAACATCCCAACATGATTTGTAGCTTCAACATCAAAAGGTGCTGACACACTCAAAGGAAGGAGAGATTGCAGACTTTGTTTGTAAGAAAGCGATAAATTGCGTCGTAAAACTCGATTTTCTGTTCTAAATGTTCAAAACCAGTTTGCCAACAGCATTCGAAAATTGATAACATATGTTTTTTTTTGTATTCCTCAGGACCCATCATCATAAAATCAATTGAAAAATCGCTCAAAAATGATTCATATGCTCCTAAATAAATCAAAAAATGAACGAAAAGGAATGCGTTGTATTTCATTTTTAAAGCTGCATACGAGTTTCATTTTTCTTTTTCAGGTAGTTCAGAGTATGCCTAAACCAAATCGAGAGGTAAGAAATTTCAAAAATGTATCTATGTTGTACATATATGAGCGTAAATACAACACGTATTTCCATGCAAATGTATGTAAACACATAGGGGCCTAGCCAAGCACCGTTGGTCTAGACTAAGCTCCGTCAGGATCGGGAAGGACATCTTCGAACCGTTCGATACCAAACGAGATTTTACACAAGGCGACTCCCTATCGTGCGACTTCTTCAATCTGCTGCTGGAGAAAATAATTCGAGCTGCAGAACTTAATCGAGCAGGTACAATCTTTTATAAGAGTGTACAGCTGCTGGCGTATGCGGCTACGTTGGCTAGCTCATGTCCGAATGGACGAAAACACTCCAGCTCTGAAAGTATTCGACGCAGTACCCGCCGGTGGAAGCAGAAAAAGAGGAAGTCCAGACTCCGTTGGAAGCACCAAGTGGAGAAGGACCTGGCTTTGCTCGAATTATTCAATTGGCGCCACGTAGCGAAAGAAGACGCCGGTAAAAAATAAGATGTTGAGCTGAGTCGATTTAGCCATGTCCGTCTGTTTGTCTGTATATATACGAAATAGTCCCTCAGTTTTTAAGATATCGTTTTGAAATTTTGTAAACGGCATTTTCCCTTCAAGAAGCTCATTTGTCGGAACTGCTGATATCTGACCACTATAACATATAGCTGCCATACAAACTGAACGATCGGAATCAAGTTCTTGTATGGAAAACTTTCACATTTGACAATGTCTCTTCACAAAAGTTGGCAGAAGTTATGTTTTAAGATAATAATGTAATATACGAAGATATTGTTCAGATCGGCTTATTATAGTATATAGTTACCACACAAACCGAACGATCGGAATTAAGCGCTTGTATGGAAAACTTTCTCATTTGACGTGGTATTTTTACGAAATTTTACATGGATTACTGCTTAAGGTAATATCCGAAAAAAAGTGTTCAGATCGGATTACTATAGCATATAGCTTCCATACAAGCTGGATACATAGTTACTAAAAGAAATGTGAAGGGTATATTAGCTTCGATGCAGACGAAGTTAACGTTTTTTCTTGTTTCAATTAGTTTCTGCTGAGACACAATCAAAAAATTACATCGCATTGCCCATGATGCAACGGGCAACTGACAACTTTATTAGGTAGATACTGAACAGCTCATTTAGCATTTAAGCTGCCATTAAACATTTAAAAAAGTGAAAGGTTGCCAGAGCGAACAGACGTGTTTATTTTTGCTCCGTGTTCTTAATTATATTTTCTATTTATGCCGTGTGTCTGCGGCCATAGAGTTGATTGTGCTCAACCCAAGATCAGCTGCCAAAAATGCAATAAATTCTTTCATATGTAAATTTATCACAGGCTGATGTGGATTTTTTGCTTAAATCCAAAAATATGGTTTATTGCAGAGTGTTAACGGTAGTTCGGAGAAATTCAATACGTTCGCCGCCTGCGTCGCCAACAGTGCTCAATGCTCAGTTTTCTCTTATTGTAAACTCTCAACAACAAAGTTCTGAGCACTCAAGAAAGGAAGAACCTTTGCCGGAGCCTAATGATTTTAGTAAAGTAAATGTGTTGCTTAATTCTCTGATTCTAGAAGTTATCTCATTGAGAAGTGAACACTCGAAGGCGCTCACGTTAATACAACAACTGTGTTATATTGGATATTCCAAGCGAGCCAGGTCCTTCTCCACTTGGTCCTTCCAACGGAGTGGAGGTCTTCCTTTTCCTCTGCTTCCCCCGGCGGGTACTGCGTCGAATACTTTCAGAGCTGGAGTGTTTTTGTCCATCCGGATACCATGACGTAGCCAGCGTAGCCGCTGTCTCGAACAGCTCATCGTTCCATCGAATGCGGTATTCGCCGTGGCCAATGCGCAAAGGACCATACATTTTTGGAAGCTGAATTTACCGACCGTAGTGCCAAAGATACCTTCTTTGCCCACCCTGGCGTTAAAGTCGCCAAGCACGATTTTGACATCGTGGCGGGGGCAGCTCTCATAGGCGCGCTCCAACCGCTCTTAGATGGCATCTTTGGTCACATCGTCCTTCTCTTCCGTTGGGGCGTGGGCGCAAATCAACGATATGTTGAGGAACCTCGGCGATGGTCGTCATCAAAAAGGGGGTCTCTCATCCGAGGCTGATTGCTAATTTTCATTGGGGGTGTTTTTTTTACGTGACGGGTCTCAAACTCAGCGCACAACCCTATGCAGGGGATGTTTCGCTTTCTCACTTTAGTTCGCCTTCAAACGGATATTATTAGGCTACCCAGGCGATCAGAGAACTTTCCTCACTTGCGTGAACTTCTACACATGACTCCATCCGCATGTAGGGGTTTCACATAGTCTCATAAAGTTATAAGTTAGAACGATCCGAAAACATAGCGTTCAGAGTGCTATTTGCGTAAACTTATTTTAGTATGCAATCCAACAATAAATTTTTTACACTAGCATAAAAATTTATGATTTTGTGATTGTACAATGCTTTGTGACACGTTGTGAGTGCCCCAATTATATCTTTCGTTTTTAAAAATGTTAATGTTGACAGACAACATCTTTAATGTTATAAATTAATTAAGAAAGATACTAATATCAATGATCTTAAGAGGGTAAACTTTAAGTTAGGTACACCCCCATATTTTTTTAATTCCGTTTATACTTCTTTAGTATGGCCTTCTGGCATTAAGTTGCGCCCCTTTAAGTTTTTTCCAAAGAGAAGGGAAAACAGCGCTGCGGACTTGTTGATGCGCCTATTATTCACAACTTTACTCATCCGTGTTCTACACCTTCCCCTAATGGCTCTTGTCTTAAGGTGTAGTATCAAAATTTAACGGGTATTAGGTCTAAATCAAATATCGGGTGATTTTTTAAGAGCTTGATAACTTTTTTAAAAAAAAACGCATAAAATTTGCAAAATCTCATCGGTTCTTTATTTGAAACGTTAGATTGGTTCATGACATTTACTTTTTGAAGATAATTTCATTTAAATGTTGACCGCGGCTGCGTCTTAGGTGGTCCATTCGGAAAGTCCAATTTTGGGCAACTTTTTCGAGCATTTCGGCCGGAATAGCCCGAATTTCTTCGGAAATGTTGTCTTCCAAAGCTGGAATAGTTGCTGGCTTATTTCTGTAGACTTTAGACTTGACGTAGCCCCACAAAAAATAGTCTAAAGGCGTTAAATCGCATGATCTTGGTGGCCAACTTACGGGTCCATTTCTTGAGATGAATTGTTCTCCGAAGTTTTCCCTCAAAATGGCCATAGAATCGCGAGCTGTGTGGCATGTAGCGCCATCTTGTTGAAACCACATGTCAACCAAGTTCAGTTCTTCCATTTTTGGCAACAAAAAGTTTGTTAGCATCGAACGATAGCGATCGCCATTCACCGTAACGTTGCGTCCAACAGCATCTTTGAAAAAATACGGTCCAATGATTCCACCAGCGTACAAACCACACCAAACAGTGCATTTTTCGGGATGCATGGGCAGTTCTTGAACGGCTTCTGGTTGCTCTTCACCCCAAATGCGGCAATTTTGCTTATTTACGTAGCCATTCAACCAGAAATGAGCCTCATCGCTGAACAAAATTTGTCGATAAAATATTCCGGCCGAAATGCTCGAAAAAGTTGCCCAAAATTGGACTTTCCGAATGGACCACCTAAGACGCAGCCGCGGTCAACATTTAAATGAAATTATCTTCAAAAAGTAAATGTCATGAACCAATCTAACGTTTCAAATAAAGAACCGATGAGATTTTGCAAATTTTATGCGTTTTTTTTTAAAAAAAAGTTATCAAGCTCTTAAAAAATCACCCGATATTATTCGCAATTATTCTTCACAGTTGGATTTTGATTTTATCGTTATTGTTGAGACCTGGCTTAATTCTAGTTAATATGACAGTGAATATTTCGATTCAAATTTCTATTATGTGTTCCGTAAGGATAGACATCACGTAAAAACTTACTGTCTTAAAGGGTGTGGTGTCCACTTGGCAGTTCATCGCAAATTCCGCCCTCATTTAATAATGATTGATAATGATGATTCTATTCTTGACCAACTATGTATTTGTATCAATGACGCCCTGTTCATTGTAGTTTCATACATGCCTCCTAATAGTCCTCTGGAGTTGTATAATATGTATGCAAATAATATTTCCTCGCTGGTATTAAATAAAGTGAAACATAATAATATTTGTGTTCTGGGTGACTTTAATCTAAGCAATATTGTTTGGTCTGGTTGTTCCTATAGCCTTGCCCTTATTCTATCAAATTTTTCGTCTTCTCATGAGGTATTTCTCATTGTTAGCCTGCTTAGTCTCAACTTGATTCAACTCATATTCAAATATTCGACCTTCGTCAGCGATAATATAAAATTTATGTTCCTTGATATATAGTATTCTCTTCAATCACTCCAACTGCTATTCATAATGCTCCGTTAGCGTATGAGGTGGATACCTACCTTTTCGCTCCTGTCAAACCTATTGACGAGCTTGCAACAATCTGCTCATTGAGATTAAGTGGGATGATTTACTTTCTGGTCCAGATACTGCTAATAATTTTTCCATTTTTAAGAAATCAATTCAAAAATTTTGCCGTTACATTATGCCGGTTAAACATATACATACAACCGCATAAGCTGCTGTGGTATACTAAGGATCTCAAGCGCTTTAAAAATCTTAGAAATAAATACTACATAAAATTCTCTTCAACTAAATCTCATGATTTCTTTATCCAATTTCGGCACTACACAAAACTGTTTAATGATTTGGATAACTTTCCCTATAAAAGGTTTATTAAAAGCATGGAGTCTAACATTAAGTCGCAGCCTAAGTATTTTTGGATCTTTGTAAAATCTAGAAAAGCGTGGTCGGCCATTCCTTTTGATTACGCTTTCCAACTTGTTTGCTGAATTATTCAAATCAAATTATGTACACGATGAGCCTGGAACGACTTCCACTTTTTCGGCTATTAATTTTCCATCCATAAATTTTGGCACACTGTGTCTTTCGCAGAATGATATTGCCAAAGATATTTGTGATATTAACCCTTCTTTTAAATTGGATCTGGATGGGCTGCCGCCTGTACTTATAAAAAATTGTCTTGCCTTAGTATACACCTATCCTTAAAGGTGGTAGAAAGGATTTAGTCTCCAATTACAGGCCTATTTCTAAACTTTTTACAGTTTCGAAAATTTTTTAGTGTTCTGTTAAGAATAAATGATTTCTTGCGGAAAAATCAATATTTAACGTTAATCAGCATTGGTTTGTTTCTGTTCGCTCCACGGTGTAAAATTTAGCGGTTTTAGCGATCATTGCATGTCTGCCTTCTGCGCTGGATTTCAAGTAGATTGTGTTTACACAGCGTTCTCTAAAGCCTTTGATAAAGTTTCACACAATATTCTAATTGAAAAATTATCATCTTTAGGCTTTCACTCTATCTTTTTGCAGTGGATTAAGTCATATTTGCACAATAGACGATGTGTTGTTATTGTCGATTGGGTGTCATCCGATTCATTCACTGCGTCTTCGGGTGCCACATTTGACATTTCCTGTTGTTTATTTTTATACTCTCGCAACAATGTTGCTAAGGAGAGTATTATAGTTTTGTTCACATAACGGTTGTTTGTAAGTCCTAAAACTAAAAGAGTCAGATATAGGGTTATATATACCAAAGTGATCAGGGTGACGAGTAGAGTCGAAATCCGGATGTCCGTCTGTCCGTCCGTCTGTCCGTCCGTCCGTCCGTCTGTCCGTCCGTCCGTGCAAGCTGTAACTTGAGTAAAAATTGAGATATCGTCATGAAACTTGGTACACGTATTCCTTGGCTCCATAAGAAGGTTAAGTTCGAAGATGGGCAAAATCGGCCAACTGCCACGCCCACAAAATGGCGGAAACCGAAAACCTATAAAGTGTCATAACTAAGCCATAAATAAAGATATTAAAGTGAAATTTGGCACAAAAGATCGCATTAGGGAGGGGCATATTTGGACGTAATATTTTTGGAAAAGTGGGCGTGGCCCCGCCCCCTACTAAGTTTTTTGTACGTATCTCGGAAACTACTATAGCTATGCCAACCAAACTCTACAGAGTCGTTTTCTTCAGGCATTTCCATATACAGTTCAAAAATGGAAGAAATCGAATATTAACCACGCCCACCTCCCATACAAAGGTTATGTTGAAAATCACTAA
Organism: Bactrocera neohumeralis; assembly: GCF_024586455.1. Lineage (NCBI taxonomy): Eukaryota > Metazoa > Arthropoda > Insecta > Diptera > Tephritidae > Bactrocera > Bactrocera neohumeralis. The sequence goes on along the minus strand of NW_026089622.1, from coordinate 10,026,888 downwards.
AAGTGCGTTAACGGACTAACAAAAAACGACAGAAACACTAAATTTTACGGAAGAAATGGCAGAAGAAAGCTGCACCCAGGCTTTTTTTTAAATTGAAAATGGGCGTGGCCTCGCCCACTTATGGACCAAAAACCATATCTCAGGAACTACTCGACCGATTTCACTGAAATTCGGTATATAATATTTTCTTAACACCCTGATGACATGTACGAAATATAGGTGTAATCGGTTCACAACCACGCCTTCTTCCAATATAACGCTATTTTGAATTCCATCTGATGCCTTCTCTGTATAATATATACATTAGGAACCAATGATGATAGCGGAATAAAACTTTACACAAATACGGTATTTGAAAAATATGTAAATAACGGATAATGAAATCTCGATTATCACTTTATCATGCGAGAGTATAAAATGTTCGGTGACACCCGAACTTAGCCCTTCCTTACTTGTTTGCTAACGTTTTGCTATACGCAATGACTTAAAAATTTTCGCAATAATAAAGAACTGTGAAGATGTAATTAAACTTCAATATGATATTGATAGTTTTTATGAGTGGTGCCTGAAATCGAAGTTTTTCTAAACCTAGGTAAATGTTCACAAATCTCGTATGGGAGGGGACAAAGCATCTTACCTTCCAGTTACAATATTTCAAATTGCGTTCTAAAATGCGTAACAGAAATCAAAGATCTTGGAGTAATCTTTGACAATACATTTTCATTCATTAATCACTTCTAAAACATTTTCTGTGCTTGGCTTTGTCGGAATGCTTCCAATTTTTTTAAAATTATTATATACCTCTTTTGTTCGGTCAATCTTATAGTATGCTGTGTTCATTTGAAGAAGATATTGCCTATCATCAATTAATAGGATTGAACGCATTCAAAAGATTTTTCCTAAAGTGAATTTCGTTGCGCTAATTGATACGTCAAGGAGTTAAAATCATCGCGACTGTGGCGTTCAAAAAGTACAACTGACAATGAACATGGTCGTTTATATGCTTCAAAATCCATCTCCTCAACTATATCAAAACTGTTAGATATTGACCGAGAAGTAGTTGCATATACATAAAAATACAGTATGCCTAAAATTACCATTGGATCTCTGCACAATCGTCGAATCACAAAATACTCTCATCAACAGTATAAGTACATATGTATTTCCCGATGTACACACAAAACCGAATTCGAAAATTAGCAGTTCTTTAGGCGAGGGACCAGACGTATATCCCGTGATATAAATATTTCGTAAATATTTATTTTTTGCTTAAGTTATTGAAGGATGCAATTTAGAGCATGATAAAGTTGTTAAACTATTTTCTCATAAACTACTGGATGTTCTTGCTATATTATAGATAACGGTCCAATGGTTTAAATAAAAATATTTTACATAATTTTTTTTATACAATTGAAATTCTTCATATGTTCTTCACACTAATACAACTAAAAAGTACGTTACACAACGCGGATAATTTTCATGTTTTTGTTCATTCATGCGATCACAAAGATATTGAATTTTGAATTCTGGTCGATCATTGAATCGTTCAAAATAATGGAATTGCCGTGAGTTTTTTATTGCTTTTGTTTTATTCAGACACTTTTGAAATTTCTTTTTATGAGCATCATGATCTAGTTAACACGAAACCGAAATCTATGGTCTCAAAAGCCTTTTTCTGTCCATTCAAATAGCCTTTGAGCACTCCGTAAGTGGTTCCCTTTTTCACTTTTCTAGACCCGAATTTTTATACTCTTGCAACCAGTTGCTACAGAGTATTATACAGTTTTGTTCACCTAACGGTTGTACGTATCACCTACAAACTAATCGAGATAGATATAGGGTATGGGCGTAATCGGACCACTGCCACGCCCCAAAATCGCCATTAACCGAAAACATATAAAGTGACATAACAGCACTAAATTAAGATATGAAACTGTAATTTGGTACAGGAGATCGCAGTAGCAAGAAGTACTTGTGGAAACATTTTTTTAAAAAATTGAACATGGCTCCGCCCTCGAAACAACTTAATGTACATATCTCTTAAACCACTTAAGCTACAATAACCAAATTTGCTAAGTACAAATTTTATAAGAACTTCTGTCGACAGTGTGAAAATCGATGAAATCGGAAGATAACGGTACTGTTCAAAACTGCTAAAAGCGCAATAAATCCATAACTAATTACCCCATAGATATTACATTTTACCTCCGAGATGGTGTGAGAATTGGATGATGGGCGTAACAACGCCCACTTTTTGGTTAATCCCATACCTCAATACCCCACCAAACCAATTTGGTCCTATGTTACAATGTAAAATTAGGCAAAATCGGACTGCAATTACGCCTACTTCTATATAATACAATCAAAATTCGTTTTGATTATTTCACTTTCCAGTACACAAATTAAGAAGTAAATAATATAGCGGAATAAAACTTTGCAGTAATACTTCCCTTAAAGTAGGGCACCTTTTGACCAAAAATTGTCGAAATCAAACCAAAACTTTTCAAGACCCTAGATACCGAATAAGTGGACCCAAATATCTATAGCTGACTTTTGTCCGAAAATATCGGTTAATGTGTGAGATATATAATTGAAATTCAGGGATAATACTTCTCTCACAATGGTACGTCTGTGTTCCAAAAATTGCTCGAATCAGACCAATACTTTACTAATCTTCTATATACCTAATATAAAGATTTTCGAACTTCCAATTGACTTTATCGTGGATATATCAGCCAATATTTGAGCTATCTCAATAAAATTGGGAAATCGTGTTTTAATCATGATAATCTGTGTATTTGTGTGCCAAAAATGGATAAATTTGAGCGAAAGCTTGACCTAGCCCCCTTGTAACCATTGCCAGAATTTTCGAACATCCGGCTGGCAAGTTGCAAAAGTATAAAATGTTCGGTTCAACACAAACTTAGCCCTTCCTTACTTATTTTTCATATATATGTACATACATAATAATTGACAATAATTTAATTAACAAGTAATCTAATTACAGCTATTGATTATTTTCCCGTATCAATTCATGCCTTTCTTGAGGCAAAGATGTCGGAAACTTACGTAGCGCCACTGAGCATCAATGAATGTGCCGCACATTTTAAGAGCGGAAGGGGGGACAAAAAATTAAATATCTTTGGAATGGCATGAACGAACCTACATTTTTTTGCAGATTATTAAAGGTGAACATGTTTTGCGTTGCGTAACATACTTTTAAGATTTTTTTTTAGCGTGAAGAACAAGTAAAAAGTTTCAATTGTTAAAAAAAAAATTACGTAAATTATTATTATTTATGCAAGTGGATCGTGAAAAAATATCTATACATAGCACCGACATTTTTCTCTGACTTCACAAAATTTCATCTATTTATCTCAAGTAGTTTATGTGAAAATAATTTTTCACTTTTATCATCCTCTAAATTTCTACATTCAGTAACATTAACAAAAAATATAATTTTGACGAAATACTTATATCACGAGGTACAGATAGTGACAACAACTTGTGCTTTACAGCAGTTTACAGTCCCCCAAGACATCAAATAAAATTCCATAGCTATCTAGAACTGATCAATAGCCATAAAAACCGATTTATAATGGGTGGTGAGTACAATGCGAAACATACTTACTGGAGCTCAAGGCTTATAACCACAAAGGGCAGAGAATTATTGAAAGCTGTTTAATTGACTGGGTGCAGTATCATATCTACTGGAACACCAACTTATTGGCCAACAGGTCCACTTAAAACACCAAATCTTATTGATTTTTTCATTACAAAACATATCTACTCAAATTATATGTGCATTGAAAGCGGTTTGGATATGACCTTTGACCATTCACCAGTATATTTTACACTACACGAAAGTGTTGTTTTTAAGGAACCTCCACTGACTGGGAACACTTTAAGCAAATGATATCCAATGTTAATTGTCACATAATAATAAGTTGTAATTCCGAGCTAGATAACGAAATCAGGAATTTGACAAATACAATTCAATATGCAGCCTGGAGTAGTACACCAATTAAAGGAAACGTCACAGCAAGTCATAAGCATACCAAAGGAATTAAAGAAATGGTAGCATAAAAACGCCGATTACGCCGAAAGTGGCAACAAACAAGATCTCCGTCTGACAAAAGTTGTCTTAAGGGGGTACTCTCATGTGAACGCCTACAGTTTACCACTTTTTAGGAAAATTTTTTTATGCGACAACAAAATTCAATCATTTTAATTTTTTAATATATTTTTATTTGTATTTTGAAATGTACAAAAACATTTTTTTTCTTTTTTTACATTTTTAATATATTTTTTTTTAAATCAAAGTAGTCCCCAACCAAAAAAAGTAGTTCACTGTTCATGGTGATAGCGGCTGTTCATGTTGTCTGAAATAAAAAAAATCTAATGGATTATTACTTAGTAGTTCTGCGGCTATCGTCCCTACCAAGAATTATCAATTTCATTAAAAAAAAATTCCGAACTTCAAAAAAAAGTCACGAAAATATTGTTTTTTTTTCGTTAAAAATCGTTTAAAAAATGAAAATATTTTCGAAAATAAACAATTCTGGTAGGGACGATAACTATAAATGAGTAGAAGAACATATGTAAATTCTAAAGCAATCGGTTGAATACTTTCAGAAAATGATGATTCGAGAAAAATGCGTTTAGAAACGTAGAAGCTGCAGACTTGTCATGGCGCCTGGTAGACAGTCGCTTACGACACGTCGGCGACTATGAGCTGTAACTTATCAAATACTATGAATTTCGGTCTGAATTTTTTCATAGCATGTTTTCAATAGGTTTTATTGTCAAAATATAAAAAAAAATAAAATCGATTTTTCGAAGCGATTAAATGAGAATACCCCTTTAACAAATTTTGTAAAAAACTTTCCAATAAGATAAAGTTATTTAAAAATATAACTCTCAGCTATTATCGGAAAAGTTTATCTAACGACCATAGGAATAATTATTTACTTTGGAAGTGTACAAACAATTTTTCTCTACCCGTAACTCAGCATCATCCAATCAGAAAAGCAGAACAGACATGGCCCAAGGGCGATATAGAGAAAGCAAATGTTTTTTCGGCATATCTTGGAGGTGTCTTCAAACCATATGACACATCCAATGCAGCAGAAATGGAACCTCATACTTACGAGAATTATACCGAAATTCCTCTAATAACTAACGATGACGTATGTGCAGAAATAAAAAACTGAAGTCTAAAAAATCGCCTGGGTTTGACCTTATTACCAGTAAAATACTAAAAAAGCTTCCTCACAACGTTACATGTAAAATTACTGCTATAATGAATGCTACTATAAATCTTCAATACGTATCTATTTATTGGAAAACTGCAGAGGTGATTATGTTCAATAAACCTGGTAAGCCAGCGCATGAAATTCGTATCGGCCCATATCTCTCCTGCCAATACTCTCAAAACTTTTGGAAAAACTGCTTGCTGTGCGTATTAACAACATAATTGAAGAGACGAAGCTGATACCGGCGCATCAGTTTGGCTTTCGAAAAAATCAATCCACTATTGACCAAGTAGTACATAGAATAACTCGAGATATTGAAAATGCCTTTGAAGAAAAAAAGTTTCCTCGGCCGTTTTCCTCGACGTGTCTAAAGCCTTTGATAAAGTTTGCCATGGCGGGCTGCTAAACAAAATAAAAATGTTTTTACCAAAATAATATTACAATATTTTAAAATCATATCTTTCGGACCGTTTTTTTCGAATTAAAAATGAATATATGTATGTACTATGACCCTGGACACAAAACTTAGATGAAGTACACATGTCAAAAAGAAAAAAAAACGAATTAGAAATAAAATTCAGAAACATGTATTGGCTATTGGGTAGAATCTCTGCATCATCCACATATAACAAAATTCTAGTCTACAAGCAGGTGTTCAGACCAGTTTGGACTTATGGGATACAGCTTTGGGGCTGCTTAAGCCCTAGCATTGTTGCACAAATCCAGCGATTTCAAAACAAAGTTTTAAGATGCACCGTCAATGCGCCTTGGTATGTTCGCAGTCACGATCTTGAACGCGATCTCGGAATTGACTCAGTTGCTGCATCAATCAACAAATGTGCATAGTCTCATATGGAAAGACTTTCTGACCATGTGAACACTGAAGCGAGGGCTCTTGTCACTCGAAGTAAATGGAAAGAAAGGCTTAAGCGCAAAAAACCGTATCACCTTATACAGTAACCAGATTCTCTGCAATTTATACACTGAGTACCATTAATTATTTTGTATTATACAGTAAGCAAAACAAATTGTTCGTTAGTTTATTTTATGCTAACTAGTTACAATGGAATTGAAATAAAAAAAATAAAAAACGGGGTATGCGTCTGGGCCCTCAGCTAATGAACCTCTAATTTCTAAAATCGGTGATTTTGCGAAATTTTCATGGACCACTTGACGTGGTTTGACCAAGGGGCTTAATTGTTTGTTATTGAGTTTGTGAATTTAATGGATATATCGAGCATGCCACCACACCGATAAGTTCGGGTGCAAACGGGCAAGGTTAGTCATATATAGTAAAGTCAGTCGGTTGTTCGAAAATCCTGATATTAGTTATATAGGGGCTAGGCGAAATTTTCACTAAAATTTATTTACTATTTTGGGCACAAGATACACTGTTATGAGTAAAACACGCTGTCTCAGTGATACCTGACATATTGGCCGAATATGCGGTACAAAATCACCGGAAGTTCGAAAATCACAATATTAAATTTATGGGGTCTAAGGGAAGTATTGGTCCGCCATAAGGTGGCGTTTATTGCCGCTATATTAATTGCTTCTTGATTGTGTACTGGAAACTGAACGAATCAAGTGGAATTTAAAATTGTGCTGTATGGGATGTTTCTTCTATTTTCACAATGTGACACAAGAATGTAAGAGCAATGCCCCGTACTAAATTTTGTAGAAAACGGTTGGTAGCGTCCCGAGATATGGGATTTCATCAAAAAGTGTAAAAAGTTATATGTTTTCAGTTAATGGCGACTTTTGGGCGTGGAGATGGTCCGAGTATGCCCATCTACGAACTCGAAACTTGGTTTTGTACTAAGGAACCCACATACCAAGTTTCATCGAGACGGCCGGACGGTCAAACAGACAGACAGTCAACCGGATTTCAACTTTTCTCGTCAACTTGATCATTGATATATGTACATATATGTATACATATAACCCTATATCTATCTCGTCGACTTTTAAGTGATACACCGTTGGATGAACAAAACTATAATGCTCTGTAGCAACTTTTAGCAATTTTTACTTTTAATTTAATATTTAAGGCAAAAAATAATTTGCATTGGGATTCCAGTTTAAATCTTCCCCCTTACACTTACCGTTTAAAACTTATAAACTAGTCGCTCGTAAACTTATGAAGTCGGTTTGTAGCCCATCTTTCTTATCTGATATTAATTTTAACGTTCCCGATCGCTCCACGAGGCAATTTAGAACCTTACTTTTAAAATTTTCTACAACAAATTTTGAGTTAAACGAACCATTCCGCCGTATATGTCATGATTTCAATTCTCATTGCAGCACATTTGATCTAACACACTCACTCTTTACCATTAAAAAAATTATTTTATCTACTCTTAAAAGTAACACTTAAAAATAATAAACTTTAATCTAATTCTTAATTTTGGCTGTTGAAATTTTTGTTTCTGAGCAGCATAAGATCGCAATGCTTAAAACTCTCTTGCCTTTTATGACTCGGCTAATTCCGTTCGTTCGCGGATTGCGCCCCTCGCGTCGGTTGGGCGGGAGGAGGGAAATCGTTTGGGATTATAATTCAGAATTTGGTGCAAATGGTCTTGCATCTTTGCAATTGCAAATTAGCGAGCAAAGTGAATAGCGATGCACCTGCAAATTAGCAACAATAAAACGCCATTGTATTTTTTACTACACTGGTTTGCAATTTATCAACTGTCAAAAATAAAAACATTGTAAACAATAAAAAGTGGAGCGAAAAAGCAGTCTAGAATATACTGGATTTCTTGCACGAAGCTCCAGAAGTAAAAGTGAAATTTGTGCTATGTGTCGCATAAAAATATTTCTTACCTTCAATGTCCATAATTTATTTGGCAGCTTCATCAAATAAAGCGTCAGTTAATTTTTTCCTAAAACTTTTTTTCGGCATATTTTCCAATTTGTGCGAAAATTTTGTTTACAAACAATGGTTTTCTTCACCGATCAGCTGTGAATTAATGGTCTTTGCAAGGGTTGCACAGAAATCACAAAAAAGACGTTCACTGTTGATGGTAAATATTTGCAATTGCATAATTTTGCAAACTCAGATGTACAAGATTCTAAATTGCCTTAATGAAAAACATTAAGGGATCTTTTGAAGGAAAGTTCCAAAGCGAAAATTTATTGCTATCCCTATGATTCTTACAGATGTGCGTAGAATGACTAACTGGCCAACCGCTGTCAGATTAGATTAGATTTGGCTAGATAATGTTTTCCTACCAAACCATCCAGTTTGTTTCTATTTGTTCAAGACATACTGACCAAAAATTTTTACAGACCAATGCGATGAAAGATTAATCTTTTTGAGTGAAGCAAATTTAGGTATTGTAAAAAAATGGATAAAAATAAATTTCGTGTGCTGATAAATATTGTGTTTTGAAGGTCAAAAATACAGTTGAGGCTAAAACTTTGCTTGGTCACGGGTTTCCGCCCCAGAAAAATCAACCATCAAGGATGGGTATGTGAAATGTGCATCGAAGGCAGTGAACACAGTGGAAAAGGTTGTTACCGATGAAAAGGTCAAAATAGTTTTGGCTAACCGTAAGCACACTTTTGACCAAAAACAACAAAAAGTTGATGATTCGTGGTAGTGTTTCTAGATGCTCAACCGTAATAACCCCGAGTTTTTGCGCTGACATGTGACAATGCGTGAAAGCTGCCTCCATTACTTCACTCCGAATCCCAATCAACTTTCATCTAAGTGAAATGCAAGCGATGAACCCTCTCCAAAGCATGGAAAAACTCAACACTCGGCTGGCCAGGCTATGATGTCTGTATTTTGGGATGCTCATGGAGTAATTTTTATTGACTACCTTGAAAAAGGAAAAGCCATCAACAACGACTATTACATAGCGTTATTGGACCATTTGAAGGATGAAATTGTCTTAAAACGACCACAAAAGTAAGGGCTGTTTCAGCAAGACGACACAGTGAAAACCGTGGCAAAAACCTTCGCTTCGAATTGTTTCCGGATCTGGCGTTTCTCCAGATTTAGCCCCAGCGACGACTTTCTTGCAATAATGTTCGCTGGGAAAAAACTATCATCCAAGCATAAAACCCCCGCATGCTTTTAGTATTAGTTATTTTTAAAAACATGTCCTTAAAAATGTTTCCTAAAAGGTTTGTCAGGTCAGCTAATATTTATATTAAAGTCAAGCAAATTAACTATTTATAATGAGATATTTAACTTAATGAGATATTTGATATTTACACAACTAAAGCGCTAAAGGTTATATATGGGTAAACATAAACCTGACGTCCCGCAATTTCTATACTGAGGATGAGATATTATGCCTCAGGTCTAGCCGAATTTTACTTATATTCCGCGCGTCATTATTTTTAAGGAAAACTGTCAATTAATTTCATTAATTTATTTAATTTCATATTGACCAACGTTAAACTCTTATTACTTTTATCATCTTGGGCTTGGAGTCTGCTAGACTAACAGAAATCATTATCAATTGTAAAGCAGCTAGAGGTACTTTTTTCAATAAACTTTTTTTGACAGATCACGCATTAGTAGTTAGTTCGAAAAAATTAGCGCCTAAACAAGGTTTACAAATCGTTCAACTTTATTACGAAAATGCGCGTTCTGTTAAGAATGTGTGCTGAATAGTACTGAGCGAACTATTCGCAAAACCATCACCCATCTTAAGACCTGGCTTTCATTATTGGATAATATTCGACTGAAAAGTTCCAAGAAGACCCGACGTTATCGAGCCACATTTTGTTAAGCGATGAGGCCCATTTGTGGTTCAATGTGTATGTAAACAAGCACAATTGCCGCATTTGAGACGAAGAGACCTTAAAGAGATTCAAGAGCAGCCATTTCATACAGAAAAAGAAACGGTTTGGTGTGGTTTGTGACTATTTGATGCTTAAAATTGAAGCTCGAGATCTCAGCTACATTTGGTTTCAAACAGATGGCGCCACATCACATCAATCAATAAATTTATTGAGAGACACTTCGGTGAGCAGATAACTTTTGGGGCCGACCGGTTGGCCACTAAGATCATGTGATATCACACCGTTAGGTTTTTCCGGTGGAGATCTAAAGTCCATGCGGACAATCCCGCTTCGATTCAGGCCTTGAAGCAAAACATCGCGCGTGTCATTCGCTCGTTACCAGTCGAAACGATAATGTTCTTTAGAAGGATAATAAGCATTCTGGCACAATTCTGATTTCTTTGTCGCCGCGATTTGAAGGTACTGTTGGAAAGAGGACAGCCTCCTGATTAAAAAATATATAGGGTTATAGGTACCGCAAACGCTTAGTTTACGAGATATTCGACCTTAAAGTTCAAAAATTTCTGAAATTCGAACATTTCAACAAGCTATTTTACTGCATTAAACACAATTTACTCACATTTTTCACTTTAGATAAATTAAATTAAACTGCAAAATTTTAAATAAATCCACATTTTACACTTTTAACAGTTTTTTTACCGAAGAAATTTTTAATCTAAAAACTACATTTTACACTCGTAGTGAACATCATGTGTGTGCAAAAAATTACGACGAAATGGAGCGTTCTTCTTCTTCTTCTTAATTGGCGTAGACACCGCTTACGCGATTATAGCCGAGTTAACAACAGCGCGCCAGTCGTTTCTTCTTTTCGCTACGTGGCGCCAATTGGATATTCCAAGCGAAGTCAGGTCCTTCTTCCTCTTCCTCTGCTTCCCCCGGCGGGTACTGCGTCGAATACTTTCAGAGCTGGAGTGTTTTCATCCATCCGGACAACATGACCTAGCCAGCGTAGCCGTTGTCTTTTAATTCGCTGAACTATGTCAATGTCGTCATATATCTCGTACAGCTCATCGTTCCATCGAATGCGATATTCGCTGTGGCCAATACGAAAGGACCATAAATCTTTCGCAGAATTTTTCTCTCGAAAACTCGTAACGTCGACTCATCGGTTGCTGTTATCGTCCAAGCCTCTGCACCATATAGCAGGACGGGAATTATGAGCGACTTATAGAGTTTGGCTTTTGTTCGTCAAGAGAGGACTTTACTTTTCAATTGCCTACTCAGTCCGAAGTAGCACCTGTTGGCAAGAGTTATCCTACGTTGGATTTCCAGGCTGACATTGTTGGTGGTGTTAATGCTGGTTCCTAAATAGACGAAATTATCTAAACTTCAAAGTTATGACTGTCAACATTGACGTGAGAGCCAAGTCGCGAGTGCGACGACTGTTTGTTTGATGACAGGAGATATTTCGTTTTGCCCTCGTTCACTGCCAGACCCATTTTCTGTGCTTCCTTGTCCAGCCTGGAGAAAGCAGAACTAACGGCGCAGCTGTACACTCTTATAGAAAATGGTACCTTCTCTATTTAGGTCTGCAGCTTGAACTATTTTCTCCTGAAGCAGGTTGAAGAAGTCGCACGATAGGGAGTCGCCTTGTCTGAAACCTCGTTTGGTATCGAAAGGCTCGGAGAGGTACTTCCCGATCCTGACGGAGCTTTTGGTGTTACTCAACGTCAGTTTACACAGCCGTATTAGTTTTGCGAGGATACCAAATTCAGACATCGCGGCATAGAGAGAGCTCCTTTTCGTGCTGTCGAAAGCAGCTTTGATATCGACGAAGAGGTGGTGTGTGTCGATTCCCTTTTCACGGGTCTTTTCCAAGATTTGGCGCATGGTGAATATCTGGTCGGTTGTTGATTTGCCAGGTCTAAAGCCACACTGATAAGGTCCAATCAGTTTGTTGACGGTGGGCTTTAATCTTTCACACAATACGCTCGATAGAACCTTATATGCGATGTTGATTAGGCTAATCCCACGGTAGTTGGCGCAGATTGTGGGGTCTCCTTTTTTATGGATTGGGCATAGCACACTTATATTCCAATCGTTGGGCATGCTTTCGTCCGACCATATTTTACAAAGAAGCTGATGCATGCTCCTTATCAATTCTTCGCTGCTGTGTTTGAATAGCTCGACCGGCAATCCGTCGGCCCCTGCCGCTTTGTTGTTCTTCAGGCGGGCAATTGCTATTCGAACTTCTTCATGGTCGGGCATTGGAACGTCTGCTCCATCGTCATCGATTGGGGAATCGGGTTCGCCTTCTCCTGGCGTTGTGCGTTCACTGCCATTCAGCAGGCTGGAGGAGTGTTCCCTCCATATTATGCTCTGGGTATCGGTCACTAGATCACCCTTGGGGGTTCTACAAGAGTATGCTCCGGTCTTGAAACCTTCTGTAAGCCGCCGCATTTTTTCGTCGAATTTTCGAGCATTACCCCTGTCGGCCAGCTTATCAAGCTCTTCGTACTAACGCATTTCAGCCTCTTTCTTTTTCTGTCTACAAATGCGTCCCGCTTCTCTTTTCAACTCTCGGTATCTATCCCATCCCTAACGTGTTGTGGTCGATCGTAAGGTTGCTAGGTAAGCAGCCTGTTTTCTCTCCGCTGCGACACGGCACTCCTCGTCGTACCAGCTGTTCTTTTGCACTTTCCGAAAACCAATGGCTTCGGTTGCAGCTGTGCATAAGGAATTTGAAATGACGTTCCACAGTTCCCTTATACCGAGTTGTTGACGAGTGCTCTCAGAGAGCAGGAGTGCAAGCCGAGTAGAAAATCGTTCGGCTGTCTGTTGTGATTGCAGCTTCTCGACGTCAAACCTTCCTTATGTTTGTTGGCGTGCGTTTTTTGCTGCACAGAGGCGGGTGCGAATCTTGGCTGCAACAAAATAGTGGACCGAGTCGATGTTAGGACCTCGGAGCGCACGCACATCTAAAACACTGGAGACGTGTCTTCCGCCTATCACAACATGATCGATCTGGTTGGTAATTTTTCGATCCGGAGACAGCCAGTTAGCTTGATGAATCCTTTTATGCTGAAATCTAGTACTATAGATAACCATATTTCGGGCCCCGGCGAAGTCAATCAGCCTCGACCCATTTGGAGAAGTGTCGTCGTGGAGGCTGAATTTACCGACCGTAGTGCCAAAGATACCTTCTTTGCCCACCTTGGCGTTAAAGTCGCCAAGCACGATTTTGACATCGTGGCGGGGGCAGCTCTCATAAGCGCGCTCCAAGCGCTCATAGAAGGCAACTTTGGTCACCTCGTCCTTCTCTTCCGTCGGGGCGTGGGCGCAAATCAGCGATATGTTGAAGAACCTCGCTTTGATGCGGATTGTGGCTAGACGTTCATTCACCGGAGTGAATGATTGTACTCGGCGACGGAGTCTCTCTCCCACCACGAATCCAACACCAAACTTGCGCTCCTTTATATGGCCACTGTAGTAAATGTCACAATGACCTACTGGTCTCTGTCCTTGTCACGTCCATCGCATTTCTTGGACGGCGGTGATGTCAACCTTTATATTCGCGAGGACGTCAACCAGCTGGGCAGCGTCACCTTCCCAATTAAGGGTCCGGACATTCCATGTGCATGCCCTCAAATCGTAGTCCTTATTTCGTTTACCATGGCCGTCATCAAAAGGGGGGGTCTCTCATCCGAGGCTTGTTGCTTCCTTTCATTGGGGGTGTTTGTTTACGTGGCGGGTCCCAAACCCAGCGCACAACCCTATGTAGGGGATGTTTCGCCTTCCCACATTAGCTCGCCTTCGAACGGATGTTCTTAGGCTACCCAGAAGATACTTGGTCAAAGACCGGAAGTACTGAGCTGCTTGAGCCATGTGTAAAAGAATCGTTTCTGGCCACTCCCAAGTAAATGGCGATCAGAGAACTTTCCTCACTTGCGCGAACTTCTACACATGACTCCATCCTCCTGGAGCGTTGCCATGTGATAATAAGGAAATTCGCTGAAATTCCTTTTTTCCCAAAAATTCCTCTATCCATTTACAGAAAATAATCAACAAAGTCGTTTGTTAGAGATTAATATAAATAGCGTCAACTCTTTGGTAGAATTGTGCCAATACTTCGACACAATTTCTAACGAATTACAGTGGTGTAATTTTGTGTCAATATGTTTTGTACTTCCTTCAATTTTTCAGTTAAAAACGATATGCGAAGCAGTTCATTCAGACGTTCCAGCAATAGTCAGCTTTAAACGTAACATATCAACATATATCAAAAGCTATGAGATATGTGACCTGGTCTACGGAAAGGGGGCTTAGGTGTCAAAAAAAGGAAAACAATTAATGAGATAACGAGAAACTGACGATTGCTTTTCCTAGAAAACTAGTTTTCGCACGTTAGCTCCCTTTTCGTAGACCAGGTCTCATATGTTGATATTGAAGCTGTGAAGAATTTCTGCATTGATGAGATATCAGGCAATATTGAGTTTTACTCGTCCGAACACAATGAGACCCCACAAATTCCATCTTCACCAATTACTTCAACATCAAATACGTCTTCATCTGCAAATGACCTGAATTTCTTTTTTCCAAATATTTCAAACATGGGCGCACAAGAACGTATCGAAGATGAGATAGATCGATATTTTACAGAAAGAGTACAATTTGATAATGACTTTGACGCAATTCAATGGTAGAAGCAACATAAAACTAACTTTCCACGCATATCACAATTTGCACCTAAAATATTAACTATACCTGCAAGTAGTGCGGCGCCTGAACATGTATTTTCTTTGGCAGGCAATCTAATAACTGATAAAAGAAATCGATTTGCACCCAAAAGCGTAGATAATATAATATTCCTGAAATCTACTTGTATATTTAAGACTAATTAATACTACAATAAAACCTTAGAAACGTTAAAACCAAAAATATGCAATGAAATTGCAAAGTAATTTTGTGCAATACCTCAATCTAAGGATATATTTCGGAGCTACATACTTATAGTATATGTGTGTACATAAATCTTGAAGAAAATTTTATGTTTAGTATTTTTATTTCTTACTGACATCCTTATATGGTATCCAATCGACAGGAATTGCGAAAATCTTTATATTAGCGGACGTATTGACCAGATTAGTTGCACGCTATTATATTTCAATAATATATCTATATAATTTACCAATAGATCAACATTAGTTATCTAATTTTACGCATTTATTTATCGACTTACTGGACTTTTAGTAGTTTTAAACATAACCGTTACATGGGGAAAGGCAGGGTATAATTCAATTTCGAAAATAGTTTTCTTGAGCATTTTTGGTTTAATAAGCTTAAGGGATCGTCTCAGTTTGAAATTTTCGAAAAGTCGATTTTTTGTTGCATTATCGTATAGTGTACACTGTAATAAGCATTCTATCAAATTTTTAAATCCACATTCTTATTATTACGGTCGCTACAGCGTTTCTTATAGAAAAGGAACAGAGAACATAGCTACTCCAATCTTTAAAAGCGTTTTTCTCAGAATGGTGGTTTTCAAAACTGTTTCGACTCTCAAAGGGAGAGTTTTGAAGATATCTAGTACCAATTTGGACATAATAATGGGTTGTCAAAAAGTCTTGCGGTATTTTCGCTAGTTGGCGCTGAAAGCGCGTAGTTCAAGTTTTATTCGTCGCATCGGGTCATGCTATACCTTTTTGAGAAGCTCATTTCACGCGCTAACACGTGTTTGATTGATTGTCGTTTCTTTTAAGTCGTTCGTGAGATATAGCGTCGCAAACATGGAGCAAAATAAAGAGAAAATACGGCATATTTTACAGTACTACTACGATAAAGGCAAAAATGCATCTCAAGCCGCGAATAAAATTTGTGCAGTTTATGGACCCGATACAGTTCCATTTCCACCGCACAACGATGGTTTCAACGTTTTCGTTCTGGTGTAGAGGTGGTCGAAGATGCGCCACGCTCCGGAAGGCCTGTCGTCGAAAATTGCGATAAAATCGCTGAATTGGTCGAAAGAGACCGGCATAGTAGCAGCCGTAGCATCGGTCAAGAGCTGGGCATGAGTCATCAAAAATTCATTTCAATTTCAATAAAAAAAAATAATTCAATAAAAATACCGCAAGGCTTTTTTGACAACCCATTATTTTTATTTTTTACCGAAATGAACTGAAGTGTGTTATTTTGTTTTTTGTTAATAATTCAAGTAATTTGTATACCATTAAACTGACGTGATTTTTATTTTTAATTTTAATTCCATTGAAAGGAACTGAATTATCATTTTATAAAATAAAATGTAATATTATAAGTGATAACATGAATGTAAGTATGTATATGTGACTTTTTTTTTAATAATAGAAAAAATTAATACAAAATATGAAAACCCCGTTTTTTATTTCATTATATCTAGTCATTATTAGATTCTAATATAATAGATTCTAGTATCTCTTTGTAATTTGACTATGTCATAATGTGATATACAGAGAAGCAAGCCAAGCCAAGTGTGAGCGATAAGTGATTGTGAGACATGTCCACACTCATTATTACGCAAGCAAGCCATGTGATTGTGAGAATATAATATTTTGAGTGAGAGCAAGTATGAGTGAACAATGGGGGTGATTCATGAATTTGAGAGTATAATCATAAGCCAAGTATTCACTGCAGATCACTGGTATGTATATATATAGTATATAAAAGAAAGTCGCATTAATTACACCATTTATAACTCAAGAACGGCTGAACCGATTTGGCTTAAAATTCAATACAACTCATAAATACAAAAATTATATTTCAAATCATAACCATTTGATCAAAATTGATGTAAGCATCATTTGAAAATTTTAGTAATTCAAAAATAGAAAGAAATAAGTAAAAATTTTCATATTCATACATCTTTAGTATATGGGTTATACTGATTTTGCTTCTGAACCAGGCAGTTTTTTTTTAGGACGAACAAATTAATTGAGTTACGCGAATTACTAAGAACGTGTCTGTGCCTAAGTGAATTTAAAAGATGCCGGTTAAGAAAACGTAAAAAAGGGGGAAAGTATGTACATATATGTAGTTAAAATTAATCTCGAAAATTCATAGTAATTGAGTATTGTAATACATTTGTAAAGATGATGTTTTTGGTAATATAAAAATGGTAAATATTTTACATAATATAGAAAAACATTTTATAATTTATTCAATTATTGTCTAATTCACTTTATTAAAAAATTTCTTAATATATTTGATTTTAGATTTATAAAGTCACTTGATGCTTATTATTATTCAATTAATTCAAATATTATGACAGAAAATAGCAAAAAAGACAAAAAAAAAAAACACATGCGGGAGCTGCAGCACATGAAAATTTTCATTAGCTCCGCTCTGCTACCGCTCCCAAATTTTTGCTACCGCTACGCCAGAGCATAGCACATCATTTAATTTTTTGCTCTCGCTACAGCTATAGTTTTTTACCTAACAAAACTCGGAGCAGAGCAGAGCACATACTTTTACATTGTTATGCTAAGACTATGGCTATGTTCGTAAATGCATCATGACGCGCATCATGACGATTGCATAACAAACAGAACGTTCAGAAATGCCAATATTGCAGCACTGCAATAATCAAGCGTTCAAAAAGACAACACTTCTATCAGCTGTCACTCATAATTTCTATTAAAAAATTGTTTACTGCATTTAACTACGATGTCTGACGAAAAGTAAGTGCAAAACTGTTTATTTTAATTTTTATATTGAAATTTAGTTAAATTATGTTAATAATAATTGTATAAATTATTATTTTTAAATTTTTAGTGAAAATCTCAGTAATGCGGAGACACAGTTATTGCTGAGAGTACGGTTGAATATGAAGGACGAGTTTAAATCGGGAAGAAGGAAAAAAATGTATTGTGGAAGAAAGTTGTGACCGAAGTTAAAAATGTAAATGAAAATAATAACAATTTAAATGAAGTTCATCAGAAAAAGTAATAAAAAAATTATTCAAATAAAGGAAGGTGAGGTAAAGTAAATTTTTTTTGATGAAAACAGAGTGGTAAAATAGTTTCTTCTATCGATACCATTGATATCATCTGAATCAACACGGCGAATGGGGGCATCTTGAATTCCTTCGATTTCATTGTTGGTTTTCATATCGGCATGTGTTATTGTATCGTTAATATGTTCAGAATAACCTCCCTTATTTATGATAAAATTGTGTAAGATAGCGCAAGCGAGTATTACATTAGATGTGGCTTTAATCCTCGAAGCTTCAATATAATTTAAAAGTTTAAGCTGTTTCTTAAAAATCCCGAAAGTTTGTTCTATAAATACTTTGTATTTTAAAAGACAAACATTTGTACCTACAAATTCTTCTTTTTGACTTCAATACCCTTCTTTTTCTTAAATTTAAAGAAAATCTATCATTTCTTTGCTCACAAATTTCGTCTAGTGTTAGACTCAGCAAAATTTTCATTTTAGTATTATACGCGTTCAAAAATGCAAACAAATGTATCTGCAAATTGTCAAAAATTGTATAAGAAGTATCAAACGTCAAACTTGCAGTGTTACTACTGTTGCTTATGCTGCAAGTCATGATGCATTTACGAACATAGCCTATGCTGTGGCTCCCGACAAAGTGAGAGCGGTAGTGATAGCATAGCAATAATTCTAGAAATTTTGCTGCTACGGAGTAGTAAATGAGAACCCTGTTTTAGACACAAATATACACTTTTATATGTAAAACACGCTCTTATATTTTCATTGGGATAACTCACTTAGTGGCCGATATATGCGGTACGAAGTCACCTGGAAGTTTGAAAATCTTTACATTAAGGGTCCGTTTCAACTAATTTTTGACATACCATTAAAAACTAAACTATATGTACTATCTAAATATTTCGTACATAGGGACTTGAACAGTTTTTATTGGGGTTAAACATCTTTTGGTCATAAGATGATACACAATAAAAACATTATTTGATCAAAGTTTTATCTCGTTATATTAATTTCACATAGCTTTCTTCTGCACCCAGGCATATTTTCCAAAAGTTAACATTTAATTTTTGGCCTTGTGTGTTTCATCCCTATGAAGATATCTTAACGAAACTTGGTATCTGTGTTCCTTGATAAAAAGTAGATTTGTGTGTTCGAATCACGCCACCGTTACGTGCAACTAAGGAATAGAACTGTTATTTGGCACTTTGAAAATTTTGAAGGTAAAAAACGTTCAATTACTCCCGAACTTAGCCAACGACTAGCTCTAAACTCGGAAAGACCAGCTCTTTTAACGACAGTACCAGCTTCGGCTTAATACCTGCAAAATGCTTTCAACTATCCATTTTTGCATGTAGACGGTAGCAATTATCTCCAGTCTTTATGTATCGGGTGATTTTTTAAGAGCTTGATAACTTTTTTTTAAAAAAAAACGCATAAAATTTGCAAAATCTCATCGGTTCTTTATTTGAAACGTTAGATTGGTTCATGACATTTACTTTTTGAAGATAATTTCATTTAAATGTTGACCGCGGCTGCGTCTTAGGTGGTCCATTCGGAAAGTCCAATTTTGGGCAACTTTTTCGAGCATTTCGGCCGGAATAGCCCGAATTTCTTCGGAAATGTTGTCTTCCAAAGCTGGAATAGTTGCTGGCTTATTTCTGTAGACTTTAGACTTGACGTAGCCCCACAAAAAAAATAGTCTAAAGGCGTTAAATCGCATGATCTTGGTGGCCAACTTACGGGTCCATTTCTTGAGATGAATTGTTCTCCGAAGTTTTCCCTCAAAATGGCCATAGAATCGCGAGCTGTGTGGCATGTAGCGCCATCTTGTTGAAACCACATGAGTCAACATTTAAATGAAATTATCTTCAAAAAGTAAATGTCATGAACCAATCTAACGTTTCAAATAAAGAACCGATGAGATTTTGCAAATTTTATGCGTTTTTTTTTAAAAGTTATCAAGCTCTTAAAAAATCACCCGATAGTTCCAAGTAAGTAGAGAAAAAGATAAATGATGAACAAATATAAATACAATACTATTTTTTTTAACTAATATATACATTTTACGGAATAAGCGTAGACACCGCTTACGCGATTATAGCCGAGTTAACAACAGCGCCAGTCGTTTCTTCTGCTCGCAACGTGGCGCCAATTGGAAATTCCAAGCGAAGCCAGGTCCTTCTCCACTTGGTTCTTTCCAACGGAGTGGAGGTCTTCCTTTTCCTCTGCTTCCACCGGCGGGTACTGCGTGGAATACTTTCAGAGCTGGAGTGTATTTCTCCATCCGCACAACATGATCTAGCCAGCGTAGCCGCTGTCTTTTAATTCCCTGAACTATTTCAATGTCGTCATATACCTCGAACAGTTCATCGTTACATTGAATGCGATATTCGCCGTGGCCAAAGCACAAAACCCATAAATCTTTCGCAGAACCTTTCTCTCGAAAACTCGTAACGTCGACTCATCATGTTGTCATGAGCGACTTATAGAGCTTGGTTTTTGTTCGTCGAGAGAGGACATTGCTTCTCAGTTGCCTACTCAGTCCGAAGTAGCACTTATTGGCAAGAGTTATCCTGCGTTGTATTTCTAGGCTAACATTGTTGGTGGTGTTTATGCTGGTTCCAAGATAGACGAAACTATCTACAACTTCAAAGTTATGACTGTCAACAGTGACGTGAGAGCCAAGTCGCGAGTGCGACGACTGTTTGTTTGATGACCGGAGATATTTCGTTTTGCCCTCGTTCACTGCCAGACCCATTTTCTGTGCTTCCTTGTCCAGCCTGGGGAAAGAAGAACTAACGGCGCGGGTGTTGAGGCCGATGATATCAATATCATTGGCATACGCCAGCAGCTGTACACTCTTATAGAAGATGGTACCTTTTCTATTTCGTTCTGCAGCTCGAATTATTTTCTCCAGCAGCAGTTTGAAGAAGTCGCACGACAGAAAGTCGCGTTGTCTGAAATCTCATTTGGTATCAAACGGCTCGGAGAGGTCCTTCCCGATCCTGATGGTGCTTTTAGTGTTGCTCAAGGTCAGTTTATACAGCCGTATTAGTTTTGCGGCGATAACAAATTCAGACTTATCCCAGGTTGTTGGTGCAGATTGTGGGGTCTCCCTTTTTGTGGATTGGGCAGAGCACACTTAAATCCCAATAGTTGAGCATGCTTTCGTTCGACCATATTTTACAAAGAAACTGATGCATGCTCCTTGTCAGTTCTTCGCCTCCGTGTTTGAATAACTCGGCCGGCAATCCGACTGCCCCTGCCGCTTTGTTGTTCTTCAGCCCGGCAATTGCTGTACGAACTTCTTCATGGTCGGGAAATGGACGTCTGCTCCATCGTAATCGATTGGGGAATCGGGTTCGCCTTCTCCTGAGGTTATATTTCCCATTGTCCCCGAGCGCTGTCAAACCAAGGCACCACCAGTTCTTTGTCGTAGCGCCCAAGTCTTTGGCAGTCAGATTTTTTCGATTGTGTTCAAAGTGTACGGACGTGGTTTTGAATTCGCTCCATTATTCTAATTTTTGCAAAAAGTAAGCAAACAAAAATAATAAATAAAAACAAACAAACAAATAAAAAAACAGTGCACACAAACTTTTAATAATAAACATTAACAAATAGTGCACAAAACAAATATATAAAAACAAAAAACAAAACAAAAAAACAAACAATTATGAGTGCTTCGCAGCCTCAACAGCAAAACCGTAGGCATTCCTTAAATGCCTACTTCAGTTTTGTCGAGCCAACAAAAGCAACTCCTGGCAAAAACAAATGTAACGGCGATGATGAGTCATCGCATCGATCAGACGAAAGAGAGAATAAGCAAGCGCAGTCAGCAGAAGCAGCAGTAAACAGCAATCGGGCAACAACAAATCCACAGACAGCAGCCACTATGCAACCAGCAAGCACCCGGACAGCGAAGGAAAATAAAACGCAAGGTGAGAATGTACCAAGCAAAAAAGGGCCATCAGTTCAGACTGGTATTGATCGCTACATTAATGTAAAAAGGAAATTGAGTCCTATTAAAACCAGCGGTCAATACCAAAAAATTTCAAGCAAAAACGCCAAACACCAAAAAGCCAGAAATTCTTAATGGCAACAGATTTGCCTTATTAAGCAAAGGGCCTAACGACGAAGCAAGGGGTACCACCACGGTCGTGAATGCCAAACCCCCTCCAATCTATTTGCGTGAGCGTAGCTCAAATGCGCTTGTTTCAAAAATGAGCAATATAATAGGCACAAACAATTTCCACATTGTGCCTTTGAAAAAAGGTAACATAGATGAAACAAAAATTCAAACATACACTGAAAAAATTTTCATGGAAATTGTAAAATTCCTATCAAATGATAACAAGAATTACTACTCTTACCAACTGAAGAGCTCAAAAGGCCTAGTTGTTGTCATAAAAGGTATAGAGTCTTCGGTAGACTCTAACGATGTTAGAGAAGCACTAGAAGAAGGTGGTTTTAGCATTAAATCAGTAGTAAATATTTTTAACAAGAACAAAGTCCCACAACCAATGTTCAAAATAGAATTGATGCCAGATTCCAACAAATTAAAAAAAAATGAAATACACCCGATTTACAATTTAAAATATCTTCTCCATCGCAGAATCACCGTTGAGGAACCACACAAGAGAAATGGTCCAGTACAATGTACAAACTGCCAAGAGTATGGACACACGAAAGCATATTGCACTCTACGAAGTGTATGTGTAGTATGTGGTGATCTACATCCAACTTCAAAATGTACTCTTAAAAAAGAGGATTTAAATAAAAAATGCAGCAATTGTGGAGGAAATCACACTGCTAACTACAGGGGTTGCCCTGTATACAAAGATTTAAAATCGAAGTTGTCACAGGGCATCCAAGCACGTCGTTACCAAATGATGAATATTCCATCTAATGAAAATATTAAACTCCCCGTCCAAATTTCAAAACCAGTAAATCTTAAGGACAATGCTACACAAGGGAGTTATGCAAACGTGGTGAAAGGCAATACTACACAAATGCAATTGCCCCAAAACCAACCAAATGGAAGCGTTGAAACTATGATTTTCAACCTTACCCAATGTATGACACAATTTATGGCTTCAATGCAAAATATGATTCAAGAGGTAATCAAATCACAAAACCAAATGTTGCAAACTTTTTTAAGTAAAAAATGAGTGTATTGAACATTTGTTTATGGAATGCTAACGGTGTTAACCAACATAAATTGGAACTCATTAGATTTCTGGATGAAAAAGTATCGATGTAATGCTATTGTCAGAAACTCATCTTACGAACAAAAACAATTTCTTTATACCGGGATTTAGACTCTATGTTACAAACCACCCAGATGGAAAGGCACATGGAGGAACAGCAGTGTTGGTTAGAAAACGGTTAAATCACCACACATCAGAATCTTATGCCACCGCGCAATTACAAGCTACAACAATAACTATTAAAAATCGCTGCGGGGACTTAAATCTGACGGCCATATACTGCCCACCTCGGTTTAAAATTACAGACATCCAATTCAAAGACTTTTTTGGAACACTAGGCCATAGATTTATAGCAGGTGGAGATTACAATGCAAAGCACACGTATTGGGGCTCACGGCTAATTAATCCGAAAGGACGACAGCTGTATCACACTATTATAAATAGGCACAATAACCTTGACATAATATCTCCTGGTAAGCCGACATATTGGCCTAGTGATCGTAAAAAAATACCAGATTTAATTGATTTTGCTGTAATCAAAAATATAGATAAATCGCTTATAACAGCTGATACAAGTACTGATCTATCTTCTGATCACTCTCCTGTACTAATAAAGTTATGTGAACAACCCATATTCGTTAATCCAAAAGTAGGTTTGACTTCTTATAAAACGAATTGGCTAAAATATAAAAAATACGTGAGTAGCCACATTAATGTTGAGTACAAAATAAATACAGGTAGAGATATCGACGAAAGCATAGAAGAACTCAATGATATAATAACTAAAGCAGCTGTCTTAGCAACACCAAACAACAACTATAAGCCGATTGGTGCCAGAAAAATTACTAACAGAGAAATAGAAAAGCTTGTAAACGAAAAAAGGCGTGCAAGGCGTGAATGGCAAATAAGTCGCTCCCCTTCCACTCAGCTTCAATTGAAATCAGCTGCACGTAAACTAAAAAAAGCGCTTAAACGTGAAGAAGAATCCAATACCGAAATGTATATAAAGAAGCTGTGTCCAAATTCAAGCAAGCAAAATTCTCTTTGGAAAGCCCAAAAGTCCCTGAAGCCACCAACTAACTCCAACATGCCTATACGAGACATGGGCGGAAATTGGGCTCGAAGTGACGAGGAAAAGGCTAATTGTTTTGCAAATGACCTAGAAAAGGTATTTCAACCAAATTGCCCAAAGAACAACTTCGAGTTGTCCAGCTTACCCAACACAGTTAACGAGTCACTCGAGTCTTTTAAGACTTCACCTACTGAAATTATTAGAATAATAAAAGAACTTAAACCAAAAAAGTCACCAGGACATGATAATATTACCCCAAAAATGCTAATTGAGTTACCAAATATTGCTGTAGAAGTGCTCTCTTTGCTCTTCAGTGCAATTCTTAATCTCGGATACTATCCTATTTCATGGAAAAAGTCGCAGATTATCTTGATAGATAAACCTGGGAAAGACTTAACACAGCCGTCTTCATACAGACCAATCAGTCTTCTACCCTGTCTTTCTAAAATATTTGAAAAAGTGTTACTATCAAAGATGTCTCCTTTCCTCCACGAAAATAATATAATACCAACGCACCAATTCGGGTTTCGTGAAAAACATAGCACGATAGAGCAAGTAAGTAGAATTACTAACGAAATAAGAAAAGCATTTGAGCAAAGAGAGTACTGTTCAGCTTTATTTCTAGACGTGGCTCAGGCGTTTGATAAGGTGTGGCACGAAGGCCTTTTGTATAAGATTAAAAACATTCTACCTTTAGAATTGTATAAAACATTGGAGTCTTATTTAAAAAATAGACAATTTATGGTAAAAGTGGGAGATTTCATATCTGACGAACGACAGATAAGGGCTGGTGTACCCCAGGGTAGTGTTTTAGGCCCAACTCTATACATCATATATACTGCAGATCTTCCTACAGCTAATAATATATTGACCTCAACTTTTGCGGATGACACAGCTTTAGTGAGCCGTAACAAATGCCACATAATAGCGTCAAGAATATTAGCCGAGCACTTAAGGTCTGTCGAAGAATGGTTAGCCAACTGGCGTATAAATGTAAATGAACAAAAATGCAAGCATGTTACGTTTTCACTAAGACCTAAAATGTGTCCGGCAGTAAAAATGAACAATAGTCTAGTACCCCAAGCGAACGACGTAACTTATCTTGGTATTCACCTAGATAGAAGACTTACGTGGAGAAAACACATATCTAGTAAAATAACTTGCATGAAGATAAGAGCTGCAAATTTAAATTGGCTTTTAAATAAAAACTCTAAACTTAGCCTAGACAACAAAGTGCTTTTATATAATGCGGCCATAAAGCCGATTTGGATGTATGGCATTCAACTGTGGGGTACGACCTGTGCAACTAATATTGAAATAATACAAAGGTTCCAATCAAAAATGCTTAGAACAATCACGTGTTCACCATGGTACATGCGTAATGAAAATATCCATAAAGACCTTGGTATTTCTATGGTAAAGAAAGAAGTAGAAGACAGCAGAATTAAATATATATCTAAACTCCGAGATCACCCAAACCCTTTGGCTAATGCTTTGGTACATTCCTGCGATCAAACACGCCTTAAAAGAAGAGATATGCCTGCGTACTAAGGAGCAACGTATCACCAAACACTTGCTTGAGCTTGTCTAGTTTTTAAATAGATTTAAGATTTTAAAACTTATTGTTAGGCTTTTAAAACAAAAAGCAGATTCAATAAATAAAAAAGATATTGCAAAAAAAAAAAAAATATTTTCCTTGCCACTCAACAGGCTGGATAGATGTACCTTCCATAATTTAAGTATGCTTTGGCACATGTGACTAGATCACCTTTGGAGGTTCTACAAGAGTATGCTCCCGCCTTGAAACCTTTTGTAAGCCGCCGCATTTTTCGTAGAATTTTCGAGCATTAGACCTGTCGGCCAGCTTATCAAGCTCTTCGTACTCACGCATTTCGGCCTCTTTCTTCTTCTGTCTGCAAATGCATCTCGCTTCCCTCTTCAACTCTCGGAATCTATCCCATCCCGCACGTGTTGTGGTCGACCATAATGTTGAAGAGGTAGGCAGTCTGGTTTCTCTTTGCTGCGATACGGCACCCCTCGTCGTTCAAGCTGTTCTTTTGCTTTTTTCGAAAACCAATGGTTTCGGTTGCCGTACGAAATGCCGTCCCACAGTTCACTTATACAGAGTTGTTGACGAGTGCTCTCAGAGAGCAGGGAATAAAGTCGAGTAGAAAAGCGTTCGTCTGTCTGTTGTGATTGATGTCGAATTTTCCTTGTGTATGTTGAAGTGTATTTTTTGATGCACAGGTGTGGGTGCGAATCTTGGCTGCCACAAGATAGTGATCCGAGTCGATGTTAGGACCTCGGAGCGTACATACGTCTAAAACACTGAAGACGTACCGTCCGTCTATCACAACATGATCAATCTGGATGGTGGCTTTCCGATCCGGAGGCAGCCTGGTATATTGGTGAATATTCCTATGCTGGAATCTAGGACTACAGATAACTTTAATTTGGACCCCAACGAAGTCGATCAGCCTTAACCCATTTGGAGATGTTTCCTCGTGAAGGCTGAATTTACTGACTGTTGTACCAAACCTTCTTTGCCCACCCTGACGTTAAAGTCTCCAAGCACGATTGTGACATCGTCCTTTCCTTCCGTCGGGGTGTGGGCGCAAATCAGCGATATTTTGAAGAACTTCGATTTGATGCGGATTGTGGCTAGGCGTTCATCCACCGGGGAACTCGGCGGTCCCCCAGCTTGCCAAGCTCTTCGTACTCACACATTTCGGCCTCTTTTTTTTTCGTTTGCAAATGTGTCTCACTTCCCTCTTCAACTCGCGGTATCTCTTCCATTCCACACGTCTTGTGGTCGATTGAAACGTTAGGATGTAGGTAGTGTTTTTCCTCTCCGTTGTGTCACGGCACTCCTCATTGTACCAGTTGCTCTTTTTCGTTTTCTGAAAATCAATGATTTCGTTGACCATATACGTATGACAAGTGCTTGCATCTTATTATTATTTAAACAAATATCTTCGAATTCCTGAAATTTTTTTTCTTCAAAAGTCTCAAACTTTCTTCTTTTTTTATCGAAAAAAATCAACTGTAGTCGCTATATTCACTCCTAAATAAATTTTGTGTCATAACTTCAAGTTTCTGTCAGCCGGATGCCCGAAAATCCTGATATTAGTTATATAGGGGCTAGGCCAAGTTTTCGCTTAAATTGATCAACAATACACTATTATATGCGATACAAAGCCAACCCGAAGATCGAAAATTTTTATATTAAGTATATGGAGGCTAACGGAAGTATTGGTCCGACTCAATCAATCTTTGACATACAGACATACCATTATAAGAGAATGATTATCACTTAATTTGAGTTATATACACTAGGCATCAAATGAAAGTATAAATTTAATACTTATCAACTTCACTGCATTCGTTCACTTCTTACATTTGCAAATTCCGCAATTGATGTGAATAGTGTGCCATGAATAGGCACCGTTATGTAAATAAACCGTTCGACCATAATGTGTGCTTGTTATGTATACGTAAGAAGTCTTTTTATCAATAAAAGTAATTAGTCTGTGCTAGTCGTTTGATGCGCGTGCGTCATATGAAAGTATAATTTTAATTTGTGTCAATTTTTACAAGGTAAATTTAAAGTTGATTAAAAGTTTAACTAAACTTCCACTGATTTGGAAAACTTTTTAAAATTTAATGGTTTTTCATTTGATTTTTGTTCTGTTCTTAGTGCAAAATGCGAAAAACTGAAGAGATTCGAAACCTAATTGTAGAAGATAGGAAGAAAGGCAAAACATACGCAAAAATTTCTGAAAAATATTCTATTTCCATCGGAGGAGCAAGAAAGATTTTCGAAAACTTCAAAAAAATTAAGACATGTAAGACTCAGTATGGAGGCGGTCCACAGGTCAACATATCGAAACACGTTGAGCGACTCATAAGAAGAAAAGTTGTAATTAACCCTGAAATTTCATGCAGGGAGTTGATTGAAAGTTTAAATTTAAATCTTTCCGTCAGTACAATGCAGAGAAAATTACGATCAATTGGTTTGAAAAATTATGTCGCAAAAAAACGACCTATGATTTCCATTGTGAATAGGAAAAAAAGGCTGGTGTTTGCAAAACGGTATGTAACCATGCCAATCACATTTTGGGACAAAATAATGTGGTCCGACGAGTCCAAATTCGAGCTCAAGAACTCAAAAAAACGTAAACGAGTTTGGTGCAAAAGTTCTGATCGCTTAAAACCACAGTGCATACAAACAACAGTGAAGCATGGAGGTGGGTCTCTTATGGTGTGGGGATGCTTCTCCAAATTTGGTGTGGGCAACTTGGTAAAAGTTGATGGAAGAATGACGGCAGCTGCATACGTTGACATTCTAAGCGAAAATTTGACAATAAGCGCGGAAAAAATGCATTTGGGGTCGTTTATTTTTCAACAAGATAACGACCCCAAACACACGTCCCGACTTGCAACTCACTTTTTTGAAGAAAACGCAATCGAAAAACTGAACTGGCCAGCTCAATCGCCAGATTTAAACCCAATTGAGCATTTGTGGGCAATTTTGGACTCTAAAATTCCAAAAAGTAGCCGCACAAATTTGGCGTCCTTTTTCTTAGAGATGAACCGCCAATGGGTTAATATTTCGTCGGAAATGTTAGAGAATTTGGTTCGAAGTATGCCCAAACGTCTTCGTGCAGTAATTCAAAATAAAGGTGGTTATACCAATTACTAAATTTCTTTTCAAAAGAAAATTGTCTATATGTGTTGCCAATTTATACTTTCATTTGACGACTTTTGTTTTAGTATCAGATTTTCAAATAAAAAATAAAATATTTTTCTTTCGATTAATGGAATAAGATTTACTTTACATTTTTTGTTATCCATATACGTTAAGAAATAGAACAATATTGTATGAATTACTACTAATTTTTTTAAATAAATCTAATTGAAATAACTACTGTGAAATTTATACTTTCTTTTGACGCCTAGTGTAAATATATCACACATTGAACGACATCTACGGGACATCTACGAATTAAATTTTTTTTGTAGTATGGAACCAACTTCCAAGTTTCATCCAGATATCTCAATGTTTAGTCAAGGTACAGCTTGGTCGGACAGTCAAACGTATTCCAACTTTTTTCGTCATCTTGATAATTTATATATACATAACCACATATGTACATATCTAGCTCGTTTGGTTTGAGGTGGTATGCACAATCCTTAGGTGAACAAAACTATAAAACTCTGTAGCAACTGGTTGCAAGAGTATAAAAATGTGTTTAAACCCAGCTCTAGCAAATGATTAAGTAATATATGTATTAGAGTGGTTCAAAAAAAAAAAGTGTGAGTTATAAAATTCATAAGAAATAAAAAATTTTCCCAAAAATAATCAAAACTTTAACTGTTAATATCTTTTAAACGTTTGGGTTTACGAAAAAATCATAACAGACCTTTTTTATAGGGCATTCAATGTCTTACAAAATCTAAGGAACAATATATTTTTTTAAGTAGTTGGAAGTGAGATATAAATTTTTCTATCTGATAATAAGAAAAAATAGAAAACCTTATGTAGGAGGACCTTCCCGTTACAAGTAAAAACTCATGTTTGAAAAGGCTTTCTTAGAGGTGTCTAGGAATCTATTTTTCCGAGTACCAAACGAAAATTTTTTTTTTTTTTTTGAATCACTCTAATATGTATATTACTGGGGCACAACTCGTGTCTCAGCTCGCGTGGAATTTGGGACTGATATCATATCTTTGTTCACCTAACAGTTGTACATAAAAACTTAAAACTAAGCGAGATAGATATTAGGTTATATTTGTATATATAAATAATCAGGATGACGAGAAAAGTTGAAATCCGGTTGAGTGTCTGTCTGTCCGTCCGTCCGCGCAAGCTGTAACTTGAGTACAAATTGAGATACCTTGATGGAACTGGGTATGTGGGCTCCTTAGTACAAAAAAATATTACGAGTTCGTAGGCGGGCGTAATCAGACCACTGCCACGCCCACAAATCACTATGAACCGAAAACATATAGAGAGCCATTATTATGCATTAAATAAGAATATAAAGCTGTAATTTGTTGCAGAGGATCGCAGTAGCAAGGGGCACCTGAGGGCAAATTTTTTTGAAAAAGAGGCATGGCCCCGCCCTTTAACAAGTTTAGTATGCGTATCTCCTATATTATTAAGCTATGTATAACAACCAAATTTTCTGAGTACAAATTGTATAAGTACTTCTATCGACAATGTGAAAATGGATAAAAACGGAAACTCCACTCACTCGCCATATAAAGGTACAGTTAAAAATTACTAAAAGAGCGCTAAGTCAATAGCAAAATACGCCAGAGACATTAAATTTTACCTCCCAGATCGTATAAGAGAGCTTTATACTAGCCGGTGACAAAATTGGACGATGGGCGTGACACCACCCACTTTTTGATGAAATCTCATATCTTGGGACCTGACAAACCGATTTCGACAAATGTGTGAGAATGGAAGAAATAGGACAACAACCACGCCTACTTCTTAAAATAATGGTATATCTGTATGTCAAATATACCCAATATAAAGATTTTCGAACTTCGGGCTGACTTTGTATCGCATATATCGGCCAATATGTGAGTTATCGCAATGAATATAAGAAAGCATGTTTTACTTATAACAGTGTGTCTTTGTGATTAAAATGGATAAATATGAGCGGAAACTTGGGTTAGCCCCTATATAACTTATATCACGATTTTCGAACATTCGGCTGACTCGAAGTGTAACCAATTAAAAAAGCCATAAATTCGGTTTGGAAAATTATTTTTATTTATTTTAAAGTAAAAAATGTGTGAAAATAATCATAAATTCAGGACCAATTCACTTTTGCTCGATATGACCACCTTTTGCCTTAACTATGGCCTTGAGACGGTCAAAAAACGAATCGCAAGCTGCCCAAATGTGACTTGCCGGTATTTTGGCTCACTCACGGACAATGGCTTTCTTCAACATCTCGAGACTGGTGTATTTTTTACTTCGGACCTTGCTCTCGAAAATGGCCCAGAGAGAATAATCCATGGGATTCACATCTGGTGAATTCGAGAGCCATTGTGTGGTCTAATAAAGGAAGGTTGTTTTTCAGCCATTCTTGGTTCACTCGCGCTTTGTGAGACGGTGCGGTTGCCCACAGCTTCAAAGCAGCCTCCAGAACACTTTCCCGCATTTACTTGTACGCCAGGCTCGATGAAAACAATTGGAGAGCGCCCATCTGCGGTGACAGCGGCCCAGGTGCTTCCTCCTGGTGGCCAACCGATGCTTAGATTCAAGTAAACCCTATCGTTTTGAGAGTTTACGAATTGCTCAATTGGAAAAAAACTTTTGTCAGAAAACACAATCTTCAGAATTTGACAGTTTTCGGCCAAGCGAAGCAACTGCTTCGCTCTCTCAAGTGTTACTTATTGCTGCTTTGGTGTGAGATCATGGGCCGTTTGGAACTTGTAAGGCTTGATCTTGAGCTCACTTCTCAATATGCGTCGGATGCTGCAGTCGGATATTTTCAGTTATTTAGCCATTTGATTGGTACTTCGTCGTGGATTTCGCTCAAGTCGCTTCTTCACTTTCCGAACCATCTCACGTGACGTTGCAGTCTTTTGATGACCACCTCCATGGCGCTTTGCGATGCTACCAGTATCATTGTAACGAGTGATGGTGCGATAAACAAAAACTTTATTCACATTAAGGTGTTTGAGCTCACGAACAATTGCTGGCTGTGATTTTCCAGCTAAATATAAAGCAATCAAACTACTACGTTTGAATTCCATGGCTGATCACTTTTTTTTGCGCTCACTTTTGGCAAAACGCGTTTGTACACTACACTGATTCCAGTGCGACAGCTGTGCGAACGGGCTGAAGTTGGTTACAGCTACAGGTTACGGGTTCGAGTGCCGGACCCTGTATGAGTGGTTTTACACCTTAAACTTAGTTTATAGTTAAGTTTTTACTGTTATTCTTAATAATAATAATACTTATAATACTTAAAATTCTAAATCTACTTATACTCTGCATAAAATGATACATATAGGGCAGTAGAATAAATATTGTTATTATTTATAATTATAGAGCTCGAATGTCTTGTAATACGGACTACAGGTGCCAAGATGATGTTTTTAAAGCAGCTATAAACGGACGATTGGGATCTGCATCTATTTTATCATCATCGTTAGAAAGTCAACCATATTTTAATCCTTTGGGTCAACAGATTCAACATCAAAATCAAGCAGTTCGAAATTCAATGCAACTAAATCAAAAATCAATTTGCATGCCGAATGGACTTTTTGACTGTAACGAAGGAGTATTTAATTTTGACGAAAGAAATGAAAGTAAGGAAGGGCTAATCGCAGCATCTACTCAAACCCAATATTATGAGAATCAGACCAATAATAATTGCGATGCCTTTTCTTCAGATATCAAAATTGATTCTGGTGGAGAAACCTTGACTCCTACAGTCTCTTCAGGGCATATGATGTACACAGTACATCGAGTGGTTACAACATCCCAAATTCAAACTGCACTTGGGAATACTTATGCTTCTTCTTCTAGTGTTTCGAGCGTTGTCAGCGCTCTTCGAAACGATAATTTGGTAACTCCTACGAGTATATCTACAAATTTGACAACTATACCTGGAAACGGTATTGTAGGAATTTCAGGCAATGTTTTAAGCAAAATGGATGATAACTCGAATACAGCCAACAACGTTATAATAAGCGGAGCGGGTATATCAGATCCGCAACCATCTGAAGGTAAGGCTTAATTAATATAAATAAAATTATCTTCAACAGGAACAGAAAATAACAGTTATTGCATAATTTTGGCTAAAAAAATAAGTATGAAGGAAGGTTCGGATATATAGTAAGTATGTGGAAATTTTTGATTTTTCGAACAGTCCACAAATATGTCAAAACTTTCGATATTTAATTTTATTTATTTATTTCATAAATTTTATTTTATTTGCCTTTGTGATTTGAAAGTAATAACGTGAGAATATAATTTGTCAAGGCAAAAGGAAAAGCTTACTCTTCAGCTCTTATTGTGTAAGAATTATTTAAAACTAACTGGATAACTATTATTTTGTAAGAAATAAATTAAAGTTATCGAATAACTCTTATTTTGTAGGCGTAAATAAAAATTAAAATATAAGGATTATTTCGTTAGGATAAAATATTAATTTAAAAATAATTATTACACTTAATTTTTTTCCCTTGATTTGTTTATGAGGAAATAATTGTAATACTATTCCCTAATCTTTACCAATTCTAGTATATAAAGGAATGTTACTTACTTCAGTGCAAGAGCGTTTCAGTGTAACATTTATTAAAAAACTTCTATGAAAATTAGCTAAAATAACATTCAATCCTAATATACTAGTACATACATATGTATATATTGAAACATTAGAAATATGTCGAGATTATTATAAAACATGTGAATAAAGACAAAGTTCGGCTGCACCCAAATATTATACAGCGTGGCAATGTGTAATAATTAAGAGCATGCAATATTAAAATTCATACAAATGATTTACTAATGTGGGAGACATTTTGAAAAAAAAAATGAAAAATTAAATTTATCTAATTGCGTTTATTTTGGGTGTTTAATAGTAAAAACATAAAATATCTCAGAAAATCATTATAAACAAAAGACGAGTTTCCTTGCAATTGCAGCTTCTACATATTTTAGACATGTATACCCATTTGCTTAACGTTCTGTTCCAAAATCGTAAGAACTTTTAAGAAACGATTGGCGCATTTCGATGAAAACAGTTTTTGACAAATGGTTCGAGTTGAAGAACGTTTCATGTCTTTGTTAAGCTAATAATCGATCTGATAAAGTGTTCCTAGGCCCGCGTTCGTGCAAGCAACAATGTAATAATAATAATTAGAAGAGAATATGCAACTTATAACAGGTTAATTGAAAAGTAGCCTTTCTGTTATATAGATGGCTCTACCAGAATTAAATCCGTATGATTTTTAGTTTGCCCTAACCCTCAAAAGGAGAGTGACAGCTGTATGCTCATTAGTTTGTTAATTACATATATAATTTTGAGTGAAGCAACTTTTGTTATTGTGAAAAAATTGATAAAAACGAATTTCGCGTGTTGCTAAAAATTTCTTAAGAAGGGAAAATATACCGTTGAAGCAAAAACTTGGTTTGAGTTTCCGGGAATCAACGAAGCCGAGGCCCATTTTGAAGAAAGGCCGAATCGAACTACAAAAAGAGTAACGAGAAGTTGGAGGGTCGCTATAATTAGTGTACCACCCATGAAGGGAACTATGTCAAATAAAAAAATCCAATTTAGCTCAAAACAATGTGTTTTACTATGGCAGGCCGAGGATTTTTCAATTTACCTGTTACTTTAGAAATTTTGGATTTAATTTTACTACTTGATTAAGTTATACTTTATAGTATATAACATATTGTACCATATGCTAATAAGAGATATATAACAGTTGATCCAGGTAGAGATACTTTTTTCAATAGAGTCGTGTTAAGCTGTCATGTTATTTTTGTTGCATCATCGTCACCATGCAATGACTTTCGCTTGAACAACGTTCACAAATCGTTCAATTTTAGTACGAAAACTAACCTTTTGTAAAGAATGTGCTTGGCGCGCTTCGCTCAACTTATGGTCAACATAATCGGCCTACTCAGCGCACTATTCGACACACCATCATCCATCTTGAGAATGTATATACAATCTGCTCAGATCCTTAATATACTAAATATTTATATCGACTTTGAACAGTTTGAATCTCACTTAATATTTCTTCACTTTTGACCATTGCCAATTTACTATACAATTGAGAGAGTATTGACCCCGAAATTGGTCTACGCTAATTCACAATATATAGTATGTTTAAAAAAATTCAGAATTATCATCAAATTTTAATAAAATAACTCACACCTAGCAAGATAAAATTGGCATAGAGTCGAAATCGTTGTAGTAACGGGTTTTTCAATAGGAACACTACAAAAGACATTTTGACATTTACCTTATTAAAATTTAATACCGAAATTCGGAGTCATGGATTCAACTTTAAGAGCGCTACGTCCAATTTATGGTCGTCATAATCGTCCTGTCAGATCAACAATTGACCATCTAGTGAACAATTTTGAATCCGTAGTGTCGAGAATATTGCTGCCGCTAGCGCATCAATTAAGGAAGATCCAAATCAGTCTTTCGCGTTAGACATTTCTGTGACGCCCTTGTGGCGAATTTTGTGATTATATCTTGGCCTACATCCTTGCCAACTGAAGCCGCTTGATCACCAGAATCGTCGTATGTTCGTGAATTGGGCTGAGTAAAAACTTGAATATGATCCAGAGCTTCATCGAAAAATCATCTCCATCGATGAAGCTCATTTCTGGCTGACTGACTTCGTCAATAAGCAAAATATGCGTTACTGGTCAGGCAGCAATCCACACGTACTCCATGAGTAACCAATGCAACCCGAAAAAATTACGGTTTATGGGTCGGCAGCGTCTTACGTGATAATCAAGATCGGCACGTTACGGTGAATAGGAATCGCTACCGCTCAATGATAACCGAATATTATTGGCCCAAATTGGATGGTATGGACTTGGACAATATGCAGTCGCACAAGCCACGCAGCAAATGTCACAATCAATTTATTGAAAACCTATTTTAGTGAACGTGTTATTTCACGAAATGGCCCAGTCAATTTGCCACCCTTTCGTGCGATTTGACGTCGTTAGACTATTTCTGTGGGGCTATGTCAAATCTATTATTATATGCCAACAAGCTAGCAACGAGTGATGAACGTACGAATATTGCTTGAAAACCGTCGAAAATTGTGTTCAGAGTCTGGACTTCTGCAAGCGTGCCCGTGGTGGCCATGTAAAAGAAATCGAGTTTCATACATAATGTTATCGAATGTACTTTCACAGGAATAAAGAATTTCATTGATATCCCAAACCGTTTTTGTTTGTAGCGCTCTTATTGAAAAACCCATTATGTGAAGCTAGGTAATTAATTCTATGTATTTTCGACGTTAAACTATAGTGTATCAAAGGATCATATTTTACATACACGGTATCGATTGTGAAATACCCGCAAATGTTAATTTGAATTCACGGGGCAAATGGTATTTAAAATATGTATTTTGCTAAGTTGGTAGGACTGTCCTTTATTACTATGCCAAATATGAGCGCCATCTGTCTACCAGTTTGTTTACAGCAGCTGTTTAAGTCGGTACACCTCAGTAGTGCGTAGCAATTTTTACAATGAATAAAAATATCAAACAAAAAATTTTTTTCAAATTTTGTATTTCTAACCAAATTTTGTGTGCTTACGGTGACACAGTTTTATCAAAACCAGAAACCTACGAGTGTTAACGCTAATATTTGGAGGGGAAAAAACGAGTCTAAACCAAAAACCCACTCAAAAACTAGTAAGGAAGGGCTAAGTTCGGGTGTCACCGAACATTTTATACTCTCGCATGATAAAGTGATAATCGAGATTTCATTATCAGTCATTTACATATTTTTCAAATACCGTATTTGTGTAAAGTTTTATTCCGCTATCATCATTGGTTCCTAATGTATATATTATACAGAGAAAGCATCAAAAGGAATTCAAAATAGCGTTGTATTGGAAAAAGGCGTGGTTGTGAAACGATTTCACCCATATTTCGTAAATGTCATCAGGGTGTTAAGGAAATATTATATGCCGAATTTCATTGAAATCGGTCTAGTAGTTCCCGAGATATGGTTTTTGGTCCATAAGGCATGGAAATGCCTGAAGGAAACGACTCCATAGAGTTTGGTTGACATAGCTATGGTAGTTTCCAAGATATGTACAAAAAACTTAGTAGGAGGCGGGGCCACGCCCACTTTTCCAAAAACATTACGTCCAAATATGCCCCTCTCTAATACGATCCTTTGTGTCAAATTTCACTTTAATATCTTTATTTATGGCTTAGTTATGACACCTTATAGGTTTTCGGTTTCCGCCATTTTGTGGGCGTGGCAGTAAGCCGATTTTGCCCATCTTCGAACTTAATCTTCTTATAGAACCAAGGAATACATGTACCTGGTTTCATCATTATATCTCAATTTTTACTCAAGTTACAGCGTGCACGGATGGACGGACGGACAGACAGACATCCGGATTTCAACTCTACTCGTCACCCTGATCACTTTGGTATATATAACCCTATATGTGACTCTTTTAATTTTAGGAATTACAAACAACCGTTATGTGAACAAAACTATAATACTCTCCTTAGCAACTTTGTTGCGAGAGTATAATAAAGTCATAGTCGTTATCTGGAAGCTTTGAAAGGCATGGTGCGATTCCAACCATAATTTTTAGATGTAACTGTTTACGTGCGATACATATCTGTGCGAATTTTTATCCCTAAATCTTCATTGTTGGTTGGTATATATTTATGTAACAGAGAACTGCAACGAGTAATAAACTTTTGTTCATAATCGAGTCCGTTACTGTGATTCTGTCAGTTCGATTCATGTACACGACTTTAGATTTTGAGGTCATACTTATTATTTGTACTCAAAAACCTATACTTTCAAAAGAAGCGATCCGGAAAATTGTGCTTGGTTTCTTCGATTATAACGAAAGTTTGTGCTTCTATATATGCAGCATACAGATTTTCCCATATTTATTTTAAAAATTCTAAAATTGTGGAAAACACGGTGGATCGAAAATAAAATTTTATTATTGTAATTAAGTTTTCAAAAAATTAAATGTTTTTGTGGTGCAAGTTACAGACATTGGTTTTTTTGCTGATATCTGGGAATCTTTTCTAGTTTTAGTTTTTTTGGTTTTAAAGTCTTTTTTGGATTGCATGCGTGGTGTTGTAGTACGACTTTCGATAGTTACGGCCATGATATCGTCTCTATTATTTACAATAACGCTCAGTTGCTTGGGTATGACATGGAATCCCTGGGTCAGGAAGCGGCGGATCATCAGACTCAATGAACTGCAACAAGTGTTCGTATGGAATGTTTGCTGAGAATGGAGGCTCAGACAAAACACTGTCATCATCTAGGTCAACCAGATCAAAGTAGCCTGAGCATTCAAAATTTATTGCGTGCTTTTTATCATAAGCCCTTAGATTAGTCGGATCACAAACTTTATCACGATAATGTAGTATATTTTTTATGGCTCTTTCGCGAACATCTTTTCTCTTATCATAAAGCATTGCCAGTAAGATATTCTCAGGATGAGCGAAGTATGAATTATTTTCGATTACAGTGTTAACTATTTCTCACAGCGTTGGTGGTAAATATCACGTGGACTGTATAAATATAAAAAACAAGAGACTGTCGTATACAACTGAGTTGTAGAACTTAATGTTAAAGTACAAGTACAAAGTTTTTAAATTCGCTGATGGTGAACTATTAGTCACGTATAAACGTAAGAGTCTGCTTGCCGTTGGTAGCCATCGAGAGTGCGCAATTTGTCCCGGTTTCATACTGGCTAAATTTTCGGGGCAGAAACCATCACAAACTACATTTGCCATTCGATAGAAGTACTGAACGTCAGTTGAGAGCGTTTTTTCATGAATAGGTGGAGGCATATCTCCCAAAGAAATAGCGTCAAAGTCGGGTACAGCCTACAGAAAGATTTTATTTATTTCGCTTAGATTAAAATATACATGTTAGGCTCTTTAAAACAATTGTTTCCTTACCGTCTGTTTCGATTTGTTTTGTACTTTATTATTATCCCACTAGCTGTGCGCGGTCCGCTTGTAGTGGACTTTTCCAATGCGGTGAACAAGTGAAGAAGTGGAAGTTCATTAAAGTGTAATAAACAAACAAACCAGTGCAATGGTCTATTCAACATGACTTCGAATCTCCTTAAAATTCCATTTTCAGAACCTGTGTTTGTTGTTTCTCCATCACAGCAAATTCCAATCAGTCTCTCAAGGGACATATTTTTTTCTATAAGGAACTCGCACAATTGCCTCTGTTTTGTTTTAGCGTCCTCGGCGTCGACTTTTACGTAACCCAACAATCTGCTCTCAGGTTCATTAAGAACCACTATCTTCCATTTTCTTCTTCGCTCTCAGAGAGTTGTTTTTCTGCCATCAAAGGAGAAGGCTACCAGATCACAATCATTGCGTTGCTTTCTTCGAAGAGAATCCCTACATTTCTTTCTTTCACGTGAAACTTTAGATTTGTCCATAATTATTGGTTCCCCATTTTCATCTTTAAAGTTAATATCTCTGAAAAGCGATGTGGTAAAAAAAAAGCAACCCTATTACCGATTCCAAACATATCGCACGCCAAAGCGAAATGAGGTGTATCGTACCTTTTGGTATTAATTTTTTTTTCGACGAACTTGGCTCTCTTGCAGTTAGCGTGGCAAACATCACCTCTGATTCAACATCCATATTTGTTGAGCCAGGAAAAAAAAGTTGGATCAAGACTAGTTGGCGCCAGTGTTGATTGCTGGTCAACAGAAATCGCGTCGAATTCGGGAATGGTTAGCTTCCTCTTACTGTGCTGATCAATCATAAACTCTTGGAGTTCAATGGGTATTAAACCACAGCAGCAAGGCAATGTTTTTACGCACTGACATTTTCCAATATAAAACACTTGATCAATTGTTTCCAGAAACGTTGAAAACTTACTTGGTCTACTTTTAAATTTTATTTCATTATGATATTTATTTAGCAATATTTTCAGTTTTTTCGAGGCAGTTTTTTCATTGATTAACGGAATGTTTAGTTTATTCCAAATTTTTTTTGCCACTTGTGTGTTAAGATTACCGTACGATTGAATTTGTTTTTTTGTTATTTTTTGTTCAGCCACGCGTAAAAGTAAATAGTAAATTAATACGTCATGATTACTTGTTAGAGTTAGATCACTTAAATCTCTTGGCAAGCCAATATTCAGACTGAGAAGAACACAAGACCCGGAGTTCATTGAAATTGTATCAATTTCTGAATTGGTGCAATCAACTGACATTGCAGACTTTTCCATGATAATTTCTTAATCGAAAACTATTTAAAACTTGAAAAAAATTATTTAGAACACACTATTGTTTATTCAACGCAGTCCACTTGTGTGGTAAGAGTACCGTACGATTGCTTTTTTATACTCTCGCAAAAAAGTTGCTAAGGAGAGTATTATAGTTTGGTTCACATAACGGTTGTTTGTAAGTCCTAAAACTAAAAGAGTCAGATATAGGGTCATATATACCAAAGTGATCAGGGTGACGAGTAGAGTTGAAATCCGGATGTCTCTCTGTCCATCCGTCCGTGCAATCTGTAACTTGAGTAAATATTGAGATATCATGATGAAACTTGGTACACGTATTTCTTGGCTCCATGAGAAGGTTAAGTTCGAAGATGGGCAAAATCGGCCCACTGCCACGCCCAAAAAATGGCGAAAACCGAAAACCTATAAAGTGTCATAAGCCATAAATAAAGGTATTAAAGTGAAATTTGGCACAAAAGATTGCATTAGAGAGGGGCATATTTGGACGTAATTTTTTTGAAAAGTGGGCGTGGCCCCGCCCCCTACTAAGTTTTTTGTACATATCTCGAAAACTGCTATAGCTATGTCAACCAAACTCTATAGAGTCGTTTCCTTTAGGCATTTCCATATACAGTTCAAAAATGGAAGAAATCGGATAATAACCACGCCCACCTCCCATACAAAGGTTATGTTGAAAATCACTAAAAGTGCGTTAACCGACTAACAAAAAACGTCAGAAACACTAAATTTTACGGAAGAAATGGCAGAAGGAAGCTGCACCCAGGCTTTTTTAAAAAATTGAAAATGGGCGTGACGTCGTCCACTTATGGACCAAAAACCATATCTCAGGAACTACTAGACCGATTTCAATCAGAGTCGGTATATAATATTTTCTTAACACCCTGATGACACGTACGAAATATCGGTGAAATCGGTTCACAACCACGCCTTCTTCCAATATAACGCTATTTTGAATTCCATCTGATGCCTTCTCTGTATAATATATACATTAGGAACCAATGATGATAGCGGAATAAAACTTTACACAAATACGGTATTTGAAATACATATATGTAAATGACGGATAATGAAATCTCGATTATCACTTTATCATGCGAGAGTATAAAATGTTCGGTGACACCCGAACTTAGCCCTTCCTTACTTGTTTTTGTTGTTTTTTGCTCAGCCACCAGAAAAAACAAATAAGTTACAAAAGCCTGCTATTATTGCATTAATTGTATCGCAAGCTGTTATTTTTAAAACTATAGGTTTTTGAGCACAATTTAATAAGTATGACCTCAAAATCTAAAGTCGCTCTGCGCAAACTGGGAATCAATTTTAGACCCATGGTTTCTTGGCAAAACTTTCTTAGAATTTTCTGTAGTTTTCGCTTTTGCTAGCCGCTTTATGCGAAAAAAGTTCGACCCGTCCTATATGTTATTTATATAATGGTAGTTACATCGAGTACATACATACAACAAATGTATGTGCATACGTATGTACCTATTCGATGGAATTTCCATTTTTTACGCATCGAAAATTTGTAACATGCGCACATGTTCAAAGCTGATACATTTTTGCCACACTTGATTCAAATCAATCCAGCAGAAAATTTGCTATACTCGTAGATTTACTCGTAGTTTACCCGCAGTTTCACATCGATTCAAGCAATCGTCGTAACACTATAAGCTGACATGATACGATTTGAACCAAAGCCAGCCACGATTTACTCGATCGTGATAGCCGAAGAAGAGATTGTTCATGTAGCGTCAACTGATTACGCTGGCGGCTACTCGAGTTGATCAACAATGTGGTCTATGATGAACTAAATTGATTTTATTGTGTTTTTATCACGTCTGTTTGTACTGATTTAATCATACTCGTTGCAGCTCTCTGATATATGTATAGTATATTATACGGTGAAGAATCAGATGGAATTTGAAGTCCGATTCGGCTTATTTAACCGAAATATGAACATGTCAAGAAAACAAATTATATGATTTAAGTTTGACCGAGTTGTTTTTAGTATATATACATACATATAGTGGCGTAGCTACAACTTCGGGCGCCCAGGACCAAGGATGTTCTGCCGCCCACCTTTATCTACCTATCTACAAGTTTCATGAGGTGGTTCGAACAAAAGTGAATTTTTATAACATATCTTCGATATTAAGTATATAAAATTTAGGAACTAGAAGCCACGCAAATTCTGAAGTTCCAAAATTCTCACAATACGGTTTTTGAGCAAATTGATAGTAAATTTATAAGACATTTATAAGACATTTTATTAAAAGCCATAGAAAAAACCCATTTTCGCCCAATATCTTGTACACTTTTGACACAATTTGCTAGATTTTTTGCCCGAATTGGAGTTTTTAAATACCATTTTTGAAAATTTGGAGATATAAAAGTATTTGTTACATTCAAAGCATAGGGTAACTGTGAGAGTGACACGTTGCTAGACAAAGTTAGAAAAGTGCATTTTTAAGTTCTATCACTATTTTTAAGAAAGATATAAGACAAATTCAAAGACTGAAGAGTATTCTAGTAAAAATTAATATTTTTCATTGTTATTCAGATTATTACATTGTGAATGTACAACTCTTTATCTTTTATAATAAATTTTGTAAAAAAATTTGTTGAGGTATTTTTCTGAATATCAAAAAACAGCAAGCATCGTTTTGCCGCCCTAGATGGAGATGAAGCTGCTTCCTATAAAACAAAGTTTAAATTATTTGCTTTTGATGCATAAGCTGATATTGAAGCAGCATGGACCAATAATTTGGTATCGTGACCCTGTACGGACGACACTTCGGAAGCAAATTTCCGTTTTTGCCTCGCACTTCCCTCGCTGTATCCAACATGAGGGCGACCTCTTTTGTTTGCGACATCACTCTCAGAAATTTTAAATTCAGTCACATTTGATAGCCATAAACTTTCGTTGTTCTCAAATCTCTTCGCACATCTTTGGTTTTTGTTTCGCTTTTGGGTAGCATTTGCACAAAAATTGTTAATTTTCTTTTTGATTGATGCCATACATTCGTCATCCACACTTCTATAAAATTTCTTGAAAATCCAGTTGACAACAATCGTAGCATTTCGGTTATTATCTAACCAAAATTTAACTATATCCGTATTTTTTATTTTTACGCAATCTTAAAAGGAAAATATAAATAATTTAGAGCAGTTGGGCTGCAGTTGGCTGCAGTTGAAATTACAACCACATGAAAGTACACATCATAACCTTTCTCCGCATATATATTGTTCAACAAATACGTTCCAATAAACAAAGTACTACTCCAAGAAACACGAGGTCAATAACCAAAACTC
This sequence comes from Bactrocera neohumeralis, assembly GCF_024586455.1. NCBI lineage: Eukaryota > Metazoa > Arthropoda > Insecta > Diptera > Tephritidae > Bactrocera > Bactrocera neohumeralis. Next base: position 9,983,295 of record NW_026089622.1, on the reverse strand, counting down.
CACAGTAAATACGACACAATTTGATGCAACAAAAAATTTACAACAACAACATTTTTATGAAACTTATTAATAAAATTTTTTTTACATACCTGAATTAATATTTTCCATTTTATAAAATTGTATACAATTATAATATTTTGTTAAACAATGGATTAAATGTTAGGCACTATAAAGGTGAATGTCAGAAAACAAAACAAACCAGAAAAAACTACAACTTTGACAGCTTGGCTTTAAGACATGGGTTGCCACCTGACTCTAATTTTTGTATTTTTGGGTATTTCAAAATGTTTTGACAAAATCCCATTATCCTTTTTTTGAAATAGTACACTTTAAAAATTGATTTTTTGCCTCAAAAACCATTCATTTGACCTATAGTGCGCCCCCAAGACGTTGCGCCCGGGGCGACAATCCGATTTGAAAATTTTTTTTTTGAGATTATATTATTACCTTAAGTAGTAATTCACTTCGTGAATATACATTTTCAAATACCAAACTTTTCCAAACAAGCCCTTGATTCCGATCGCTCTGTTTGTATGGCAGCTATATGCTATAGTTAACCGATCTGAACAATTTCTTCGGAGATTACATTGTTGCCTTAGAAAATAATCTTTACCAAATTTCGTGAATATATCTTGTCAAAAGCAAAAGTTTTCCATTCCAGCACTAGTTTCCGATCGTTAAGTTTGTATAGCAGCTATATGCTATAGTAAGCAGATCTGAACAATTTCTTGGTATATTACATTATTACCTTAGAAAATAACCTGTGCCAACTTTTGTAAAGATATATTGTAAATGTGACAGTTTTCAATACAAACACTAAATTCCAATCGTTCAGTTTGTATGGCAGCTATATGTTATAGTGGTCCGATATCGGCAGTCCCGACAAACGAGAAGCTTCTTAAAGAGCAAATGACGTTTGCAAAAGTTCGAAACGATATCTTAAAAACTGAGGAACTAATTCGTACATATACAGACGGACGGACAGACAGACGGACATGGCTAAATTGACTCAGCTTAACATACTGATCGTTCATATACATACTTGATAGGGTCTCCGACGCTTCCTTCTGGATGATACAAACTTCATGGCAAACTTAATATAGGGAATATAGGGAATATTCAGGGTATAATTAATTTACACTATACTTCTCAATTACAAATTAATATTCGAAAGCTGTAAACCATAATTGCGTTCCAAAGTAAATAGGACTTAAAATAAAAAAAGTGATTTTTTCGGCAAAATCAATTTATTTCATTCAAAATAGTCTCCTTCTGCTGCAATACGGCTTTTTGCACGGTCTAACGAACGAGTCTTGAACGAGTGTTTTAGCTCGTTGGCCGGTATGCCCGCCAGTATGCCAAGCCTTTTGAATGGCCTCTACGTCTGCATAACGCTTTCCTTTCATGACAAATGCATTTTTCCGAAAAGGAAAAAGCCGCACGGTGCCATATCAGGTGAATACGGGGAGTGGTTAATGGTTAAAATGTGATTTTTGATCTAATAATCGTCCTTCAAATGTTGGTTGAATTTTTGATCGTCAGTCAATTTGTGCGGAAGAAACCGTGTTTACCGTGCCGTGCCCAAATGTGCGGTCAAAATGCGATAAATCGATGTTTTGGAGATGTGCAATTCCATTTCCATGATTTTCAATGATGATTTCGGATGATTTTTGATGAATTCACGAATTCACGCACAGTTTCGATGGAAATTCCGTTGATCACGGACTTTGATTGGCCCACATGCTAATCGTCATTTATGTCCTCACGACCACTTTGAAACCACTCGTGCACTCTGCTACGGGATAGGCAAACATCGCCATAAACTTGTTTCATCAATTGAAACGTTTCGGTAAAAGTTTTACCAATTTTAAAACCAAATTTAATGTTGGCTTTTTGTTCGAAGCACATTATCGGTGCGAAAACATACTGACACTTAAAACGCAATAACTTCATTTTCAATCAATGAAACGTCATGAAATTCCCACTGGACAATCGATAAAGTGATATCAGATTCTAACGCACCATCCGACATATAGATGTCGCCACCAGGGGGAGTTAGATTCAAAAAGTCCTATTTACTTAGGAAAGTGCCTTGTATATTATATATCCATCGTAGACACGACAATTGCGGTGTGCTGCGTTAAATGGGGGCTTATCACAAATCCAAAAACCGGGTGTTCCGATATGGATGATATGATTTCTAAGCGCTATTTCGATTTCCATTTTTAATGTCTTGTAATTTTTATACTCTTGCAATCTGTTGCTGCAGAGTATAATAGTTTTGTTCACCTAACGGTATCACCTAAAACTAAGCAAGATATAAATAGGGTTTTTTTTTGATAGTCGAGAAAGTCTTTTCGTATTTTGTCAATAGTTGTCGTTGCAGTCGCATATCTCCAGTGCTACCAATCACATTGTGTCTTAGTGTTGGAAAGATGAGATTTTAAGCTTCATTTATCAAAAAAAATTATATTCGGGGAAATTGAAAAATGTTATAGCTGTTCAAAAATGAGTGAAAATAATGGAGAAATTCGCTATATTTTGAAATTTTCGTATAAAAAAGGGAAGAATGACTCTACACTTTAGTGTCAACAACTGAGGATTTGAAGCTAGCAAAAAAATGGCGAGAACTGATTAACAGAAAGGGCTTCGTCTTCCATCAGGATCCTCCATATAGCCCTGACCTTGCAACATTGGATTACCATTTGTTTCGGTCAATGCAGAACAGTCTTAATGGAGTAAAGTTGGCTTCAAGAGAAGCCCGTGAAAATTACTTGTCGCAGCTTTTCGCCAAAAAACCACTGATGGAATATTGTCTCTAGCGGAAAAATTGCAAAAAGTGTTCGACCAAAATGGTCATATTTGGTTTGTTTAAGTGCATTATAAATATAAAAAAATAAGTTGAAATTTGATTAGAAATACGAAAAGATACGACTGCCTTATATATGATGACGCGACTAGTTGCAATTCGAGTGACTGTCTGTCTGTCCGTCCGTGCAAGCTGCAGCTTGAATAAGAATTGAGATGTCTTTATATAACTTGGTATCCGGGTTTCTTAGTATACAACATCAACACGACTTCGTAGATGGGCGTAATCGTAACTTTGCAATTATTTAGGAGCAGATACAAAAATATTGAACAGAAGACAGTTCAACTAAATTTTATAGGAAATAAATACAAAATACAGACTGAAGGGTTATGGACTTGCACTAAAACTAAAGAGCTACTGCAATATTGTTTTTATTCAATATTACCTAATTTATTGGATATGCTTTGTTTTCAAAGCCTAACAATAAGTTATAAACTCTTAAATCTATTTCAAAACTACACAAGCTTAAGCAAGTAATTGAGCTGTTTTGGTGATACCATGCTCTTTAGTACGCAGGCATATCTCTTCTTTTAAGGCGTGTTTGATCGCAGGAATGTACCAAAGCATTAGCCAATGGGTTTCACTGGTCTCGGAGTTTAGATATAAATTGCATTCTGCTCTACTTCTTTCTTTAACATAGCAATATCAAATCGGTTTTATGACCGCATTGTATAAAAGCATTTTGTTGTCTAGGCTAAGTTTAGAGTTTTTACGAGTATTTAAAAGCCAATTTAAATTTGCAGCTGTTATCTTCATGCAAGTTACTTTACTATGTCATGTTTTCTCCACGTGAGCCTTCTATCTAGGTGAATAACAAGATAAGTTACTTCTACTACTTTCAGAGCTGGTGTCTTTTCGTCCATTCGGACGACATGATCTAGCCAGCGTGGCCGCTGTCTGTTAATTCGCTGAATTATGTCAATGTCGTCGTATATCTCATACAGCTTAACGTTACGATATTCGTTCACAGAACGTTTCTATCGAAAACTCGTAACGTCGACTCATCAGATGTTGTCATCATCCATGACTCTGCACCATATAGCAGGATGGGAATAATGAATGACTTATCGTGTAGAGATCTGTACTTGTTCGTCGAGAACGGACTTTACTTTTCAATTTTCTACTTAGTCCGAAGTAGCACTTGTTGACAAGAGATATTCTGCGGTGGATTTCGAGGCTGGCGTTGTTGTTGGTGTTTATACTGGTTCCAAGAAAGACGAAATTATCTACCACTTCAAAATTATGATTGTCAACAGTGACGTGGGTGCCTAGCCGCGAGTGCGACGACTGTTTGTTTGATGACAGGAAATATTTCGTCTTGCCCTCGTTAACCAAACCCATTGGCTTTGCTGACTTATCCATTCTTGAGAAAGCAAAACTAACGGCGAGGGTGTTGAGGCCAATGATATCAATATCATCGACGTAAGCCAGCAACTGTACACTCTTATAGAATAGGGTTCCTTCACTGTTAAGTTCTGCAACTAGAATTCTTGTCTCCAAAAGGAGGTTGAAGAAGTGCTGTCAAAAGCAGCTTCGAAATCGACGAAAAGGTTGTGAATAACGATTTTCTGTTCTGTACGTCTATCACAACATTATCGATGTGGCTGGTGGTTTTTCTATGCTGGAATCTAGTACTACAGATAGCCTCTACCCATTTGGGGATGTTTTTTCGTGGAGACTGAATTTACCGACTCTTGTGCCAAAGGTACCTTTCTTTCCCACCCTGGCTTTAAAGTTGTCAAGCACGATTTTGATATTGAGGCGGGAAGCTCTCATATGTGTGTTCCTAGCTCTCATAGAAGCCATCTTTGGTCACATCGTCCTTCGCTTCCGTCGGGGCATGGGAGCAAATCAGCGATATGTTGATGAACTTCGATTTGATGCGAATTGTGGCTAAACGTTCATCCACCGGGGCGAATGACAGTACTCGACGGTTCTCCCACCTGGAATCCCACACCCTTATATGGCCACTGTAGTAAATGCCACAAGCACCTACTCGAATCAGTCCTTGTCCCGTCCATCGCATTTATTGGACGGCGGTGATGTCAGCCTTTACTCTAACAATTCACCTGGGCAGCGGTACATTCCCAATTAAGGGACCGGACATTCCAGGTGCATTCCATTCCGCTGTCTTAGGGACATGTTGGAGTCAATTGGTGGCTTCATGGACTTTTGGGCTTTCCAAAGATACACATTTCAATGTTTAATTCTTCCTCACGTTTAAGCGCTTTTTTTTAATTTACGTACAACTTACTTCAATTGAAGCTGAGTGCAAGGGGAGCGATTCATTGGCCATTCTCGTCTTGCACGCCTTTTTTCATTTACAAGCTTTTCTATTTCTCTTTTAGTGAGTTTTCTGGCGTCAAGTTTGGTTGCAAGTTGTTGGTGTTGCTAAGATATCTGCGTTAGTTATTATATCATTGAGTTCTCTTAAGCTTTCGTCAATATCTTTTCCTGTATTTATTCTGCACTCGAAATTAAAGTGTCCACTCACTTATTTTTTATATTTTAACCAGTTCGTTTTATAATATGTTAGACTCACTTTTGGATCAACGAATATGTGTTGTTCACATATATTTATTAGTACAGGAGAGTGGTCAGAAGATAAATCAATACTTGTATCAGCTGTTATGTGCGATTTATCTATATTTTTGATTACAGCAAAATCAATTAAATCTAGTATTTTGTTACGATCACTAGGCCAATATGTCGGCTTACAAGGAGATATTATTTCAAAGTTATTGCACCTATTTATAACAGTTTGATACAGCTGTTTTCCTTTCGGATTAATTAGTTGTGAGCTTCAATACATGTATTTTGCATTATAATCTCCACCTGCGAGATTTTTATGACCTAGCCTTACAGAAAACTATTTAAATTGGTTGTCTGTAATTTTAAGCAGAGGTGGGTGGTATATAGCCGTCAAGTTTAGGTCCCCGCAGCGATTTTTAAACTCTTGCAACCAGTTGCTATAGAGTATTTTAGTTTTGTTCACGTAACGGTTGTACGTATTACCTAAAACTAATCGAGATAGATATATCGTTATATATATATAAATGATCAAGGTGGCGAGAAAAGTTTAAATCCGGTTGACTGTCTGTCTGCCGTCCGTCCGTGCAAGCAATAACTTGAGTAAAAATTGAGATATCTTCATGAATCTTGGTAGATCGGCGTAATCGGACAACTGATACGCCCACAAATTGCCATTAGCCGAAAACCTATGAAATGCCATAACTATTAAGATATAAAACTGTAGTTTATCACAGGGGATCGCAGTAACAAGGGGCACCTGTGGATAAAAAGTTTTGAAACCCAGCACGAATGATAAAAGAGCTACTGCCTATAGTGTGAAAACAGATGAAACGGTATTGTTTAAAACTAATAAATGCGCGATAAATCAATAACTAAATTCGCCAGAAACGTAAAAATTTCCCGCCGGGATGGTATGACAAAGCTTTATAGGAGCTATGGTAAAAATTTTGGGATGGGTGTGGCACCGCCCACTTTTTGGTTAAATCCATCGTGACCCGACTGACCAAATTCGACAAAATTTGAACGTGGCATTCTTTTCATAATCCCATGTCACTCCGTGAAAATGATTGAAATCGGACAATAACCACGCCTATTTCCCATAAAGCACAATTTTAAAACCCACTTCATTCTTTAACTTTCCAGTACCCAAATGAAGAAGCAATTAATAATATATAATGGGATTAAACTTTGCACGAATAATGCCCTTAGTGCATGCCATCTTATGACAAAAAATTGTTAAAATCCAAAAAAGACTATTCAATCCCCTAGGTACCGAATATTTGATCGAAAATATGGGTCATTGTGTGAGATATATCATTGCAGTTCAGGGATAGCACTGCTCTGACAATGGTATGTCTGTATGTTAAAATGGCTTGAATTAGGTCAATACTTTCCTGAGCCCCCATATACCTATTATAAAGATTTTCGAACTTACAGGGGACTTTATGCTGGATATAGTCAGGGGTGTTGTGGAATCCAAGACAGAATTGCTTAGCTGTCAGAATTGCAAACCAATTCTGATTATCAATGGTGTTACAGAATCTGATTGGATTGTCGTCTTTTCGAACATACGCAAAACCAATATTCGAACCAGCTGTTTAATAATGTGACAAAACTTGCAAATGAATACATTTGGAGGCAATCCTATTAAAGTTTTTAATTAGTTCCGAATTAAAGAAAGATTTTAAGAGATAACATTTATAGATGAGAATTCGAAATATTGTTGAAGCTAGAAGGGAAATAGTGACTGAGCGATATATGAGCGTTTGGGCAGAAACCGAAAACTTTGACTCGGTTTTTCATTTTTACGATTTTTCTTAATTGGCGGGCAGGATTGAAAAAAAAAACTAAACAGATGGAATTGGGGCAAAGTTTATTATATTTGGCATTAAATTATCTTCTATTTAAACTACAACAATTAAGAAAATTTAAGTTTGAACATATGTTTAAGCAACATAAAGTAACATTTTTTTGGTCAAAAACCACTTTTTAAAAAAATTTAGAATTTTATTTGTTGGCATTTTCCTAGTTTAACTTGAACATAAGCTATTGACAAATATGAACCTCTTTAAATTTTTTGTTCCCGATAGAAATTGCGACCTACATACTTTTCGCCGTCCGACAAATGCACACGCGAGATGCATCGGGCAATTGCTTCCCTAAGGCAGAATATCAAAGAATTCGTATCCAAAAAATTTTCGGCTGATTTTTAAATATATAACTATTGTCAAGAATGTCCAAGTTGTTTATTTTAAATTATTATTATTCTCAAGAATGTCCAAATTGTTTATTTCCAGATTATTATTAAACGAATACAAATTTATTTAGAATTTATTATAGAACGAATCATAAAATATTCCAAAAGAAAATTAAATTTATTTCCCAGCGCCTGCTAGCATTACCCCGTTTGCTTGCTTGTTGACGAATGCCTCTCACTTGTTGAAACTGTCGGTGACAGCTCGGCCTCTCCTGACCTTTCGTCCTGCAAGGACGATGCGTCGTCTCCATCGTCGCCATCTAATTCAAGCATCTCGTCCATTTGCTTCTGCATAGCAGACATTTCACTTGCCGACATTGCCGTCGTTTCCGTGCTGTTTAAACTTTATTCGTCGGCTTTCAAAAATTGAAAAATATGCTGCTGACAATTCTGTCTACAATTTTTTTTTTAAATTCTCAAACGTTTGAACTTTATTCGTCGACTTCCAAAATTTGAAAAATATGGTGCTGACAATTCTGCCTACAGTTTTTTTCAAAATTCTCAAACGTTTGAACTTTATTCGTTGACTTCAAAATAAAAATATGCTGCTGACAATTCTGTCTACAGTTTTTTTTTTCAAAATTCTCAAACGTTGTTCTTCGATTACTCGTTTGTTTGCTTGTTGACGAATGCCTCTCACTTGTTAAAACTGTCGGTGACACTATAAACCCTAAAAATTTTGCTTTAAACAATTATTTCTTTCCCTCCCAAAAAAAAAACCACAAAAAGCCTCTAAAGCGGCTCCCCCCCTTAAATATAAATATCCGCATTTTTTCCAAAACTCAATAATTAAAACATTTCGTACTTTATTCTTATGTTTTCTTTTATAGAAATAAAAATAAATCAATTCGAAACAATAAAATAACTCGATTTCTTAACTTACATTTCAAATCTGTGTGCGACTATCTTCTTGTTTTGTTTCTGACAGCAAAACCGATAAAATTGGTTTCTGTGACACTCAAAACCGATACAAATTCTGTTTCGAATATCAAACCAATAATGTCTGAATTCATGACACCTACTGCTTTTTTTGATCAGTTTCAATTCTGATTCCGACAACTATCAGATTCCACAACACCCCTGAGTGGTATTGGGAAAAATAGATAAAATCTATTATATCATTACATACATAAATTTGCGAGGAAAGTTATATCGATCGCTAGCTAGTCGGAGCACCTATTGGAACTGGTGGAAATTCCAATCCGATTCCATATTTTTACAAAAAAATAATTTCTTATTTCTTATTATTCTTCTTTTGACAAATAACTGAAAATTCAAAACAATTCAAAACAAAAATCAGCTGTTACTTAAGCAGTACCTAAGCCTCCAATTTTCAGCACTTAAGCACAACTTAAGTTCATCACCATTAACTTGTTTCATCAATTGTTTTACCAATTTTAAAACAAAATTTAATGTTGGCTCTTTGTTCGAAGCTCATTCTCACTGGGCAATCGATAAAAAGATATCAGATTCTAACGCACTAGTCGACATATAGATGGCGCCACCAGGGGGCGCTAGATTCATAAAGTCCTGTTTACTTTGGAACGCTCCTTCTCGTTTGCGTACTTAACTTGATTTTACTCGCAAAATAAATTTATTCATATGTCGTACCAATATTTATTCATACGAATATAACAGAAATTAAGAACAAAATTGTAATGTATATTATGTGTAATTTGAAAAATTTCAATAAATGGAATTTTTTTATCGGTTGATATGGTTTGTTGAGTTGCCGCCATGTCCAGACAATTTTATGTACAGTAAATTATCATTTTTAAATAATAATAATAAACTTTTCACTTATTTTTTGCAGATACGGATATTTTGACCAATGGCGACCATAAGTTAAACATTAAATCAGATCACTCTAGATTGCAAAGTACATCATGTAATAATTCAGTTATTATAAATAATATAAATGGATCCAAATCTACATCATTGATTCAAAGGCCCTTGCAAAATGTAAGTGAGGAATGTGGTCAGATTGAGGTTAAAATAAGAGTAGTATATATATTATCACAAATGCTCTGAATAATATATGTGAAATATTTCAATATTTGTTAAAATTTCAGGTTTGTGAAATTTTCGAAATTAAGGTTGAGTTCGGTTGCAGTCAAAACCAGGTCACATAAATGATACGAAAAGCAAATCAATAATTTAGTCTTGGGATCCAAAATCCAATCTAAATATGCTAAGCTTATATTTGTTTGCTTAGTCGAAAATATTTAGTTTTATTACGGTACGAGTTTACTCGAAGTAGTCAGCTGGGTATAATATTAAGATGGTTGGCTGGTTGAAAAGGGCATTATAAAGCTCAATGTCTCTTAAGCTGGAACATTGAGAGCCGTGAAATATGTCGCATCTCATCCGGCTGAAGGCTGAGTATTCGCAAAGGTAATGTTACAGGATCTTATCATCATCAATGTTATTAAGCTCCCTTTTACCTAAAAGTAGGAGCTTTTTGGTCTGTTCACCATCAACACTACCCCAACTAATTCTACCGTATGCCGTATATTGCTTCTGTTCCAAGACCTGAGGTGTTTCTCTGGGTCCATCGCTTCAAGCAACCGTTGAGGGAGTTGAATATCCTGGGACAGCTTAGAGGGATAATGTTTTTAGTTGCCTCCGTGCGGATCAACTCGTCTGCTTTTAATTTTCTTCTATTCCTATATGACCGGGAACCCAGATGATGTTAACAAAGTTACCTCGTTGGGGTCTAGTTATAACCTGCTTACATAAACGCATATACGTAATGAGACTTAGTATTGGCGGTACGAATAGCCTTATCGCAAATTTCGGCCTTAAAAGATGAATTGTACACATTTAGTTTGAACCTACTTTCTGCATAAAGATTACTACCGAAGAAGCACCCTTCTGTTCCTAGTTCACTTTTAGATCAGTGAGTGAATATATAAATTTCGCTCTTGGAACTACCGATCACAAAACTATGGTCCCCTCCCTCAATTGGAGTTGAAAACGTTGTGTTTATTTTCTCAGTTGCCTTCCTTACTCGATCGCATTACCAATTTAACCGGTAATTTCCTCATATTTGTATAAGTATTGACTGGATGTCAAGGACAACCTCCAGAGCCTTAATTAACGTAGTTTTCATTGCGCCCGTAATCCCTAGTAAGCAAGCTCATTGCACCTGTTCCAAGGATTTAATGCGCTTTTTTGATAATGCTATTCACCGTACCACCGCAACATACATATGTTAGTATGGGGAAGATGACGCGTTAGCGGATGGAATCGTTAACCCTAGTTTGGTGCAAAAGTTGTTTTGAATGAGTTCCAGATTCGAAGAGTTTTGAAAGCTGTGCTCTCTATGTGTTCTCTCCAGCTTAGTTTCTTATCTAGGATGACTCATAAATCTTTGACAGAGCTCGAGAGTACAGTTCTTCTACTCTTCAAAGACGCCCAGTTGGCGGAGATCTCAAGGCTTTTTTCTATGAGCCGATTAAGGTTCTTTCCTGAACAGCCGACAATGAGGTCGTCCGTATAAGAAACAAACTTAAAGTTAACCCTATCAAGTACAAGGAAGAATTCATTCAGGCACTCCAAAACAAAGCGGATAGGATACCTCTTTGCGGGGTGCCACAGTTGATCTGATGAGCGATTTTTATACCTTCCCCAATGTATGTTTATTTTCTATGGATTAGCATGTGCCTTAATCAGGCCAACACGTTATGATTAATGTCAAAAGTAGTAATAGCAGATATCAGAGCAACCGTACTAACATTGTTGAATGCGCCTTCCACGTCAATTAATACCACTAGGGTGTGATGGTAATTTTGGCATCCTGTCATCTACTGGGTGTATACTAGGCCGGGTCGTTTTGTGGGAAGGCCAAAAAATCGCCCATTGCTTTATGAAAATCATATTCTAGGGATCAAAATAAGATACTTTGCCGAAGGAACCATACCTCTGAAACGAATTTTGATGTCCCCCAATTTGGGTCGAACTTTTGGGTAGAGGCGAATTTTGAAAAATCCCACTTTGACCCATTTAGAGTGCTCCAATCGAGTCCAAATGTATGACCGACCCCCACTAACTTTGGACGGCCGATCCACCCATGCCAGTGGCACACCCCCTGGAACTCCACTGGGGGGTTTCCCCATACAATCATTTCAAAAAATCACCATTTTTGGTGATTTACATGAAAAAATGAGCTAAATTGCTATGTTTTTTCTTTATTTTTATTTATTATTTATAATAATATCTATTTTTTCTCTTAAGAAATTTATTTAGTCAGAACATATGTAAATGAAAAAAATTAATTTAAGTCATGATCTTAAACTAACAATAGACAATTGTGCTTGCCCTTGAGATCGCAAATGATCCTAAACTAACAATAGACAAGAAACAATTATGTTTGCCTTTGAGATCGCAAATGATCCTAAACTAACAATAGACAAGAAACAATTATGTTTGCCCTGAAGATCGCAAATGATCTAAAACTAACAATAGACAATTGCGTTTGCTCTTGAAAACACTTATGCTTAAGATATGTGTACATACTGTCGGTATGTACAGTAGATTAGTGTTAAGATGTGTGTATGCACTCAGCATGTGGTGCATACATAAATTAGGATAAGGAATGCTATAAATAAAGGATCTCTGGGCAACCAGAGCTGAGTTCTATTTAACAACCGAAACCCTACGCGTCTTACTTTACAATTACCATTTCATTCTTATTACCTCAAAAAGTTTACAATGAATCCACCATTATCTACACCGCAAGATGAAGCAACTACATCAACAACTATCGAAAACCCAATGAGTCATATACCCAAGCATGATGTTACTGTTTTTGGTGTGTCTACTGATTTGACTGATCTTAATTTACCAACCCATCTGGATATCTTGAGATATTATTTTTACTTAAGCGAACGTGCTAAAACAGAACAAAAAAGTTTTCCCATAAATCATTCACTATTCAAGTACAAGATAAGTTGATTGGAATTTGGGAAAAACTTGGTATGGAAATAATGCTGATGAAGTATGTAAAATCTCTGGAAACAATTTTTTTACATTGGAACATGTAAATGCGATTTAAAGTTTACTGTATACCCTAGACGGACACCGACAATTTATATACATATGTATATTCAACGTGGTGAAACAAAGCGTTTCGTAGTTGCGAACCTTTTAAAGCAGCCGACAAGGATGGTGCATTTCCCCGCAATCCTACAGAACTTAGATCTGTACCGTTGCTGCTTTAAAAGGTTCGCAATTACTAAACGCTTTGGTAACCATAATTATATATAATATTATATTTTTGTATCCTCCATGTTAAGTGCAGTGCACCCTTGACTGCCAACCATAAGTGCGGTCTGTATATGACTTTTCGGATTTTTTTTTTTAAGTTTTGCCGTACCACGTACGTTATCTTCTTGACCACAGAATAAACGCCAAAAGTGGCGTTTTGCCATTCTGAGTCTGTATTTCTTTTCACGATATGAGAAAAGCATTTGGACATTTGACAGATGATTGTAAAGTTTAGCCTTGTCAAAGGCCCTGCGAGAGTTCCGACATAGGTTCATTGGTTCCCCTTTCATTCAGGGCACCAATAATGAGACGTTTTACACTGCTAAACCTATGTTTAACACAAAACTTAAGGGATCAGGAACTGAGGGAGTAGTTATGGAGCGACTCAGTTAGGTCACATAAGTGCTCCAGTATGTTCTGGGCCTCTGTAGCTCAATATCTCCGCTATAAACTTTGAAATTACTGTATCTGTAGTTGGAAAAGATAATTTCTTGTCCGATAATAGGCTGCCACACTTCTATGCGCCTTTACCCCTATTTATAAAGGAGGTTACGTATATTTATAGTGAGGTGGAGTTAATGTTGTCAAACAGAATCATTCCCAGGCTGTATGATGCGAACTAGCATCTGTTCCAATAATAATTAAAATTTTTTCTGCGTACTCCGTGATCTTCCTCAGTTCTTCCGTGGAGTCGAAGGGCAGGTACAGTGCCACCAAAAGCAGTGAGTTCCTAGCCATCTTCACCACTCTGATATCTTGGGTTAACATATCCGCTATTTATAATTAAGGAGAAAAATTTGAAAATTCAATTAGTGTCAAAAGTGATGCATTTACCGATTGCATTAACTTATTACAACGACCGCAGTTTGTCTTAGAAGACGAATTGAAGAAATTACCCAAAGTTTTTCACCTAGTGTGGAATTTCGGAAAAACCGATTTCTCATATATAGATAGATAGATTATACGTTTCCAAATAACCTACTAAAATATTAAAACTTGCGTTGCCCTAAGAACCTAAAAACTTGGATAAAACTCAACTTAAAAAAACCGGCTATTTTGGAAATTTTTGATGATTGTTTTTGATTGTAGGTCCTTGTACGGATAATATCTTGTACAGGGTTTGTCCGGAAAGTAATAGGACTGAGTCGATTTAAAAAAAATATTGAACCAGTTGTTACAATTCTTTAAAAACTTTCAAAATGGGGTCCTTCTGTGTCGATGCAGCGCTGTCAGCGGGATTTCCAAGCATTTAAGTCATCACGGAAGACATTCTCCGAAATAGTCTTGAGAGTCGAGGTGCATACTGCTTGGATCCCCTCTGTCATCTCAAATTGCTTGGCTTTCATCGGCTTTTTCTGGCAACGAAACAAAAAAGTCTAGAGGAGCCACATCTGGGCTGTAGGGCGGCTGCGGTGGCATTGGGTCTAGGTTATGTAGCTGCTCACAAGAAATGCGGTGTAGGCTGGAGCGTTGTCGTAGTGGAACTTGCAATCGGCTGCGATGTCTTGTCGGACCCGATCGACCCTTCGTTTGAGTCTCTTGAGGACTTCCCCGTAAAACTTGTCGTTGACGGTTTGTCCCGAAGGGAAAAATTCATGATGCACGATGCCTTTGATGTCAAAAAGTCAATGAGCATATTTCATTCTCATTCTTCAGGTCTTCATCAGCGAACTCTTCCCGGCCCACCAAAAAGGCCTGGTGCCACTAAAACACACCACCGTTGCAGATTTACCGAGTTTCGCACAGAATTTAATCTCTGCTTTAACGAACGCTGCATTTTTGTCTTGCACCATGCATGTCTAACCGTCGCGGCGGAAGAAAATCAGTCCTATTACTTTCCGGACAAACCCTGTAGTTTAACGCCAATTTTTATTTCTATGTTTCAACACGAAGGCCGGAATCGTTGCAGCAATGAAATACATATTTCATAAAATTAAAACTTGAACAAGTAAGAATTGTAAAATTATTTTTTATCAGAAAATTGTTTTACAATTTTATAGTGCACTAAATTTCAACCTTCAATAACTTTAACAAAAAATAGAATTTTGGAGAAATATTTATATCAAGGGGTATGCGTCTCATCCCCTTCCTAATGAACTGCTAATTTGCAAAATCGGTGATTTTGTGAAATTTTCATGGACCACTTCACGTGGTTTGAGTCAGTACTCAATATAAGTCGTACTCTGACGGATAAATTCGGCATACGATTTGTCAGAAAAACGAAAATCAATATACGTAGTTTATGGCAGTTATAATTGCATCGACCCGATTTTATCTATCAACTATTATCATTCAACATACTAAAAAAAATGTCTCCTAGATTACATTAAGGTACCTCACATTTTTGAAGCAAAGTCAGCCGGATGTTCCAAAATCCTTGTAATAGTTGCATACGGGCTAAGTTAGTTTACGCACAAAAATATACTGTTATGAGTAAAGCAAATAATGGCCGATTTATCCAACATAAAGTCACCTGGAAGTTTTTAATAGATAAAGATACTATTATCATTACATTGATATTTTCGGTGAAAAGTCAACTATACATACTTGGGTCCCCATATTCGGTACCTAGTGGCTTGAACATTTTTGGTTGAATTTGGACAATTTTGCTATAAAGTGGCATACTTTAAAATAATTTTTATCCCGTCATATCAGTTACTTCTTGATGTGTGTACTGGAAAGTAAGAGATTCGAGGGGAATTTAAAACTGTGTTATGTGGAAAATAGGCATGGTTGTAGTCCGCTTTCGCCCATTTTCCTACTGTGACAATGAAATATGAAAGGATTGCTACATACTAAACTGATTTCACCAAAAAGTGGGCGGTGCCACGCCTTTCACCTAATTTTCACACTGAATTCCATAAAGCCCTCTCAAGCCATCTCGAAGGTAAAATTTATTGTCCCTGGCCTAATTTGGTATTGACTTATTGCGCTTTTAGTAGTTTTGAACAGTTCCGATATGGGGAGTGATCGGGCTTATCTTCCGATTTCATCCATTTTCACTTAGTCGAGTTTTTATAATATTTGCGCCGAAGAAATTTGTTGTTGTAGCTTAAGTGGTTTAGGAAAAATGTACATTAAACTTATTAGAGGGCGGGGCCTTTTCTGTACACAAATGATGCAGTAATGAATATATCGGTATAAAAGTTTATAAAAATAAAATATGTCACCTCATTACTAGAAATTGTCAACTGCTTCAGCTTTCAGATAACGAATAAGTGGGCCCTAGTTCCGCAACGTTCGAATAGCAATTACATGCCTGAAGAACAACAAAGCGGTGGGAGCCGATGGATTACCGGCCGAGCAAACACGGAGGCGAATAACTGATAAGGATCATGCATCAGCTTCTTTGTAAAATATGGTCGGACGAAAGCATGCCCGACGCTTGGAATTTAAGTGTGCTCTGCCCAATCCATAAAAACGGAAACCCCACAATCTGCGCCAACTATCGTGGGATAAGCCTCCTCAACATCGCATATAAGGTTCTATAGAGCGTATTGTGTGAAAGATTAAAGCCCACCGTCAACAAACTGATTAGTGTTATCAGTGTGGCCTTAGACCTGGAAAATCAACAACCGACCAGATATTCACCATATGCCAAATCTTGGAAAAGAGCCGTGAAAAGAGAATCGACACACACCACCTCTTCGTCGATTTCAAAGCTGCTTTCGGCAGCATGAAAAGGAGCTGCCTTTATGCTGCGATGTCTGAATTTGGTATCCCCGCAAAACTAATACGGCTGTGTAAACTGACGTTGAGCAGCACCAAAAGCGCCGTCAGGATCGGGAAGGACGAAGGTTTTAGACAAGGAGACTCCCTGTAGAGCGACTTCTTCAATCTGCAGCTGGAGAAAATAGTTCGAGCTGCAGAACTTAATCGAGCAGGTACGGCTGGCGTATGCCGATGATATTGATATCATCGGTCTCAACACCTGCGCCGTTAGTTCTGCTTTTTCCACACTGTCATAACTTTGAAGTTTTTTTATCTTGGAACCAGCGTAAACACCACCAACAATGTCAGCCCGGAAATCCAACGCAGGAGAACTCTTGCCAACAGGTGCTACTTCGGACTGACTAGGCAATTGAAAAGTAAAGTCCTCTATCGACGAACAAAAGGCAAACTAAATAAGTCGCTCATAATTCCCGTCCTGCTATATGGTGCAGAGGCTTGGACGATGACAACAACTGATCCGCTGCAAGTTTTCGAGAGAAAAGTTCTGCGAAAGATTTATAGTCCTTTGCGCGTTGCCTGTTTACAGTTGTTTACATAAAACACCAAAAATTATTAAAATCACAAAAATTGTATCACCTCCGATACAAAACTAAAGTTCAAGCATGCGTAATAGTAAGACATTTCGCACTAAATGACGATAATTTCAATTTGTCTTGGGATGCTTTTAGACGATACTAATGAACTTGCCCAGAATTCAGTAAGAAACAATTGAAAAATTTATCAAACTGCAGTCCACTGTTATAAATTGTTTGGTAGTTCAATCGTTAAAATCTGAACAGGCATAAACTAAAAATTAAAGCTGACTTTTTTCAAAAGTTGTGATATATAATATAAGGTTGGAGCAGTGTAATCAAACATTACATTTATTATAAAAAGAAAGATTTATAGTTCTTTGCGCGTTGGCCACGGCGAATATAGCATTCGATGGAACGATGAGCTATATGACGACATTGATATACTTGAAGTTCAGCGAATTAAAAGACAGCGGCTACGCTGGCTAGGTCATGTATCCGCCGGAGGAAGCAGAGGAAAAGGAAGACCTCCACTCCGTTGGAAGGAAAAGGTGGAGAAAGACCTGGCTACGAGGCCACATAGCAAACGAGGTTTCAAACAATGCCACTTTCTATCGTGCAACTTCTTCAATCTACTACTGAAGAAAATAATTCGAGCTGCAGAACTTAATAGGGAAGGTACCATCTTCTATAAGAGTGTACAGCTGCCGGCGTAAGCCAAGGACATTTATAACATTGGCTTCAACATCCGCGCCGTTAGTTCTGCTTTCTCCAGACTGGATAAGACAGCGAAGCAAATAGAAAATAGGTCTGGTAGTGAACGAGAGCAAGACGTAATATCTCCTGTCGTCGACAGTTGTCGTACTTGCGTCTTGGCCCACATCACTGTTGACAGTCATAACTTCGCAGTCGTAAATAATTTCGTCTATCCTGCAACCAGCATTGGCAGTAAAACAATATTAGCCTCGAAATCCAAGGCAGAATAACTGTTACCAACAGGTTCTACTTCGGACTGCCTACTCAATTGAGAAGTAAAGCCCTCTCTCGAGAAACAGAGACTAAACTCTGCAAGTCACTCATCATCCCGTCCTGCTATATGTTGCAGAAGCATGGACGATGACAACATGGAAGATATATAGACCTTTGCGCATCGGTAACGGCAAATACCGCAGTCAATGGAACGACGAGACACATTAGGACATTGACATAGCTTAGCGAATTAAAAGACAGCGGAGACGCTTGTTGGAAAGATCAGGTGGAGAATGACCTAGGTTCACGTGAAATGTCCAATTAGCACCAAACAGCGAAAAGTAAGTGCGACTGGCGCTCTGTTGTAAACTCGGTTATAACCGCGTAATCGATATTTACAATAAAGAAGAAGAAGGTGTGACAATGAATAGCTCGTTTCGAAGCATGGAAAAATTAAGAAGTGAGCTGGCAAGGTTTTGGCACCTGTATTTTGAGTACAATTTTTCTTAATTATTTAGAAAAAAGAAGGACCTCAATAGTGACTATTACATAGCGTTATTGGCCCGTGTGAAGACCGAAATCGCCAAGAAACGGCCGCATTTGGAGAAAGCGAAGGTGATGTTTGACTAAGACAATGCACCTTGATAGCAAAATTTTATAAATTGTGCTTCGAGTTGCTGCAGAATTTGTAATATTCTTCGGATGTGGACTCCAGCAAATATTTTCTGTTTTCAGATGTCAAAAGAATGCTCGTTGGGAAAAAAATTTTGTCAAATAAAGAGGTTATAGCCCAAACTGAGCAAAGCAAAAGATGAATCGTACTACGAGTACAAACAGAAAAGAAGGGCTAAATGCGTCTAAAGTCAAAGCGATGTCATCAGCGATGTGAGCTGTAGGAATTTAAAGATGGAAAATTTTTACATTTCTTGGTCCAGTTCTTATTGTTAATATTAAGGTCTAAAATTTTTAGGGAATTTTTTTTAGGATATTTCCAAGGAAATTTCGTGACGGGATTGAAAAAAAATGAATAGTTCAAAAAAAAAAACACCCTAATGTATTTACTATATACACTGATCAACATATTTGGTATAAAGCTTGTTAGAAAAACGAAAATCGTTATGTGTAGTATATGGGAACTGGGGTAGTATCGACCCCATTTTATCTCTTAATTAACTATTATAATGCCACATACCAAAAAATATGTTCCCTGGGTACCTCACATACAATCACAGGGGGCTGGGTCAAGTTTTTATCTCTTTATGAGTAAAACACCTTCTGTAATTTTCATTAAGATAACTCAAACAATATACTCAGTATAAATTCACCCGGTACTTCGAAATGTTAATAATAGGCATATGGGGGAAGTATTCAGACGATTCAACCCATTTTTTACACACAGATATAATATTGTCAAGAAAGGATTCTGTCTGAATTTCAATTGTTTATCCCATTCCTTGCCTGATATTTTCGGCCAAAAATCAACTGTAGAACTGGGGTCCACATATGCGGTACCTTTACGGCTGGAACATTTTTGGTTAGATTTTGGCAATTTCTGGTTTTATGATTTCATACTCTAATCATTTATGCAAAGTTTAATTCTGTTATATTAATACTTCTTGATTTGTCTACTGGAAAGTGAAAAAATCAAATAGAATTTAAAATTTTGTTTTATAGGAAATAGGCGTCCGATTTCGCTCAGATTTCGACTTTTCTCGTCATCATTTAAATATATGTAGTACATATGTATGTTTGTACATATAACAATATACCTATCTCGATTAGTCTTAGGTGATAAGTACAATCGTTAGGTGAACAAAACTATTTTTGAATATCTCTCCAAGCAGCATATGACGCAATAATGAAAACTGAGGACTCAGATCCTCCAGAATACGTTAAAACGTCGGCTTATGCAAAATAAGAAAGCTACTTTGACCAGCATAAAGCTATGATTTTCGATCACCTAAAACTATTACATTTAATTGCATCTACTACACATACGAGAGTAGAGCAGCCGCAAATACGAAACAAACAAACAAGAGACAGTTTCAGGTATCCACCGCAAGATGCAGGCGTGTGACACAAAAACCTGGACCTGTTTACAGTTGTTTACATAAAACACCAAAAATTATTAAAATCATAAAAATTGTATCACCTCCGATACAAAACTAAAGTTCAAGCATGCGTAATAGTAAGACATTTCGCACTAAATGACGATAATTTCAATTTGTCTTGGGATGCTTTTAGACGATACTAATGAACTTGCCCAGAATTCAGTAAGAAACAATTGAAAAATTTATCAAACTGCAGTCCACTGTTATAAATTGTTTGGTAGTTCTAGCGACAAAAAGCATTCTCACAGACAATTGAGATCAGAATCTGGTAAATATATATGCACCATAGCTCTCAGAAATATCGTTACTTTTGTGGGAGAAATCCTTCTCATCACAAACGAAAACCTCCGCGTGGCAACAAGTGATATATTTTCTAACTACCCAATACGAAATCGCAGAAAATGTTTTTTGAAAACCAATCGTTAAAATCTGAACAGGCATAAACTAAAAATTAAAGCTGACTTTTTTCAAAAGTTGTGATATATAATATAAGGTTGGAGCAGTGTAATCAAACATTACATTTATTATAAGTGGAAAACGGTCTTTGAATTGTATTAAAGTATATTATATAAGTATTGAACGAGTTAAACGGTATAATGTCAACCGGATTTTCAAAATGCATATATGCGGGATTTGAACTAGATTTCTTGAAGATGATATGATTTTTAAGTGTCTCACTGAAGAACTGAAGCCAGTGAACCACCGTAAACATCACGATTTTACCGATTTTTCCTTGGAACAACTTAAAAACAATAACGGTTTTTTTACGAAAGTCATATTCTCATATTCTTCGATGAGACTCATTTCCATCTGAGTAGTGGTAAATAAACAAAAGTGTCGGTTCTCGTTCGAAGAAAATCCTCAAGTTATTCAAGAACAGCCATTTTATTTATCCAAATTGACAGTTTGGTGGGAGTTTTGGTGTAATAGAATCATGGAAATGTACTTCTTTCGAAAAAAGCTGGTGTCACCGTTACAGTAAATGTAGAGCGTTATAGATCGATGATAAACAATTTTTTATGGCCGCAATTGGAAGAAGTTGATCTTGACAACATATGGTTCCAACAAGATGGTGTAGAATTATAGCTAGAAATTTTGGAGATTCGATTATTTCAAGAAATCGTGATATTGAATGACTTCCAAGAAGTTGTGATAGAGAACACCATTGGAATACTTTTTGTGGGGTTATTCGAAGTCATTGTTCTTTAGCAAACGAAGTCCTGGAGGCCAATTAAATGATGTTATATTGTAAACGTAATTGTGTCGGTGGGACTTCACATTAGAAAAATAAACTTTTCTTTTTTTTTGTTCAAAGAAATCATATTACTCTTATTGGAAAACCCTGTACATTTATTAAATATGGGTTAAACCACGTCAACTGATCCAGGGAAATTCCACATATTACATACCATACCCCGTGATATAAATATTTTGTCGAAATTCGTTTTTTTTTTTTGTTAAAGTTATTGAAGGTTGAAACTTAGAGCACGATTAAAATTAGTTTTTAGTAATCTGCTGGAGATAAATCGATGAAATATTGTGAAGTCAAAGAAAATTGTTCGGGATACTTTGTACTTATCATCTGGGCTGTAGGGCGGCTGCGGAAGCTTTGGGTCTTGGTTAGATAGCTGTTCACAAGAAAGACGGTGTGAGCCGGGCGTTATCGTGGTGCAACTCCAAATCGGCTGCGATATCTTGTCGAACCCGATTGACTCTTCGTTTGCGTCTCTTGAGGACTTCCACGTAAAACTTGGCGTTGATGGCTTGTCCAGGAGAACAAAATCATGGTGGGCGATGCCTTTGTTGTCAAAAAAGTCAATGAGTATCGTTTTCATTTTGGATTTGCTCATTTATCAGCGACCTCTTCCCGGCACTCCAAAAAGTCCTGGTACCACCAAAACACACCACTTCTTGCTAAAGCAACATCAGAGTAAGCATGTTTGGTCATATCAAATGTCTCCGCCGCAAATTTAAATAGAATTTAATCGCGAACTTCTTTCGGCTTGCACCACTCACAGAAACACGTCGAGTGAAAAAGTTAGTCCTGACTCTCCAGGTGCTCGGAGACAATTGACCCGCCCGCTCGTACGTTAGCTAGGAACGCTCTCTACCGAATCCAGTGGGTGCGCGCACGCTCGTAATTACAGTCGCGGTAATTTCGCTTTGTAGTGCTTGTAGGCATAGAATTGTGGCATTTTTAACAATAAACCATTTTTTTACAAAATTGTTTCGATCACAAGATTTGAGCTTATACTCCCCTGAAAATAGTCGCATGACGATTGTTTGTACTGTTCGGATATGAACGTTCAGTTTTTGAAAAATTTCTATTGAATTTATTTTTGCTACTAGCTTGGGGTCGGTGAAAAATTTAGTTACTTTTTTGCCTACCTTTTCTGGGATTTCATAATTGGTAATTAGATGAAATGATAGATCTTCACTTGTTGATACGTGGGGAATTTTTTTCTTGATGAGAACGATTGCTTGCATATATTATGTATTTACCAGAATAAGGTACTCGCTGTCTGTCTATGGAACGTGTTGTGTCGATAAACTGGCAAGCAATTGGAAATAGTGAATTGAAGTTTGATACATTTTTCCCTTGCTTTCCTTTGAATTTTTAATAAGTTCATTAATATCGTTATTCGCGTATCGTTCAATGTTATTTAATTATTTTATATTTAAAAGCTTCCCAAGCTAAATATAAATTCTCGTAATTTAGTGCGAATTGTTTGACTTGACTTTGACTTGCACTTGTTTTGTGTCGGAGGTGATACAAATTACAACTTGAGGTGGATGCCTGAATATCGCTTCAGAGTTGGCTTGAATGGGTGAAGATGAACATGTAGTGTTATAGTATTAAAGTATTTGACCAAAAATCACATTTTAACCATTAACCACTCCCCGTATTCATTTGATATGGTACCGTGCGACTTTTTCCTTTTCGGAAAAATACATTTCTCCATGAAAGGAAAACGTTATGTAGACGTAGAGGCCATTCAAAAGGCTTGCACCGGCATACTGGCGGCCATACCAGCCAACGAACTGAAACACTCGTTCGACATGCTTTTGGACCCTGCTGTATTGAAGCAGAATAAAATTGAATAATATAAATTGATTTTGCCAAAAAAACCATTTGTTCTGTTTTTTTTAAGTCCTGTTTACTTTGGAACACAGCTTGTATTGCCATAAAATGGAAAGTAAGACACTTAAAAAAAGGTTGACGAATATACATACATATATTCTACAATGTTTTACTGATATAGTAAGCAAAATAAAGTTCTTGGAAGGACACTTTTACAAAGTCAAGAATTCCAGCTACCTTCCAGGAATTTTTCTCACAACTTATTTCATGCTCCCACTTGTCTATGTTATGGAGAAATCCCGTTGTTGGGTTACGGTATTAGGCATTTCTAAATCTTAGTACTGGAATTCAGTAATAGTTTGAAGAAAGTTTTAATGTGTATACCAGTGTACCAATTTGAGTAAACTGGGCTCCCGTACAACGATTGAGCATAAGCCATTTCAAAAATGGAAAATCACAGCGAAAAATTGCTGAGATAATAAATTTAAGTAGTGCGGCAGTGCAAAATATAATTGAGCGTTTCGGTCATGAATTTTTTTAAAATAAAGACCGAAACGCACCAAATAAATTTTCAATGAACGTGACGAGCGTCTGACTGTGCGTAAAATTAATGAAACACCGAGGCTGTCAGTTCCAAAGTTAATTACAGAGATTCAGGTGGAGCTAGGGAAATCATTTTGAGTTGAAACTATGCGTCGGGTATTAAGTGCGCATGACTTCAATGGCCGAGTAGCCTGAAAGAAGCCATTCATTAGCATTAGTCTTGATAACCGTAATTTTTTCGGGATGTTCGTTCACATGAATAAATAATTTCATTGATATCACAAACAGTTTTTGTTTTATTAAAAAACAAAACTTTTGTATCGCTCTTATAGAAAAACCCGCTCTTATAGTTGAGGCCCCTGACTCCGAATTTCGGTAGTAAATTTTAATAATTTCGACTCGTTCTTGGATTCATGGATCTTGGATCTTTCCATGATGAAATGGCAAGCCTTGCTGAAGAGAAATGTCGAAGAGCGTGGAAAAATATGGCTTGGTTTGCTGTCCCTATTGATTTTCTCTTGTAGCGTAACTATTGAAAACCCCGTTATTAATAATATAGACTATTTTTAATATACAGACATACCATTGTCAGAGAAGTACTGTCCCTGAATTTCAATTACAATGCCGCTCAACTGAATAGGTTCATGATCTCAGAGGTAGGAATTGATCTCTAATTCCTAAACCAATTTTCCGATTTACATAATTTTTTTTTTTCTTTAATTCTTAAATCATATTGAAATAAAATGGTGAAGAAGGTTTTTCAAAAACATATTATTTATTTCTTATTTATTTTTTCTTCTGAAAGGTTAACAAAATCAATGATTTTTTTTCCTTCATCTGAATAGGTTCAACATAAAAATATTAAAATAATATAAGTAACTTAAGATAATTTCCATATTTTTGGCACTTAGCTTATGCTTAAGTACATTTCTAAAGTAATTTTAAATAAATTTAATAATGAGTGAATCCGCCGTTTATCGATATAACTTCATATAAACGATCGGGAAGCCAGCTATACAAATTTTGCAGTATTTGCAGCGAAATTATTGTCCAGGCCGTTTTAATTGCCGCAACTAAAGTTGTTTTGCAATCAAACTTCCTACTTCCTTCATATACCTTGCGCGATAGCCACCCCCATACGTTTTCCATTATATTAAGGTCAGGTGAATATAGGGGCCATCCGAGCAAGTCCACATTTTGAGCCTTAATCCACTCTTTTACCACCTTAGCTGTATGAATAGGAGCGTTATCGTGCTGGTAAGTCCATTTGATAATGTGAAAAATATTTAAATAAGGAGGAAACGCAGTCTGTATTATGGATTTGTAGGCTTCCGCGTTCATTTTGGAAGTAACAAATTGATGGTCGCAAGTGCCAAAAACTGATACCGACCCCCACACCATTATGCCTCCCTCACAGCTATGGCGACGGCTCAGGAAATGCTCTTCCTTTCGATGATCGTGATAATAATGGTTGTATGCATCAGAGCAGTCAAAAGTAAATTTTTTTTTCGTCGGAAAAAACCACCTTCTGCCATTCGCTCCTCCAGCTCATGTGCTTTCCCGAGTTAGCGACGCTGAAGATAGCCTAAGTAAATTTCACACTTAACCTAAACTTCGTCTTCTTCTTCTTAATTGGCGTAGACACCGCTTACGCGATTATAGCCGAGTTAACAACCGCGCGCCAGTCGTTTCTTCTTTTCGTTACGTGGCGCCAATTGGATATTCCAATCGAAGCCAGGTCCTTCTCCACTTGGTCCTTCCAACGGAGTGGAGGTCTTCCTCTTCCTCTGCTTCCCCCGGCGGGTACTGCGTCGAATACTTTCAGAGCTGGAGTGTTTTCGTCCATCCGGACAACATGACCTAGCCAGCGTATATCTCGTACAGCTCATCGTTCCATCGAATGCGCTATTCGCCGTGGCCTACGCGCAAAGGACCATAAATCTTTCGCAGAACTTTTCTCTCGAAAACTCGTAACGTCGACTCATCCGTTGTTGACATCGTCCAAACCTCTGCACCATATAGCAGGACGGGAATTATGAGTGACTTATAGAATTTGGTTTTTGTTTGTCGCGAAAGGACTTTGAAAGAGTTATTCTGCGTTGGATTTCTAGGCTGACATTGTTGGTGGTGTTTACGCTGGTTCCAAGATAAACGAAATTATCTACAACTTCAAAGTTATGACTGTCAATAGTGACGTGAGTGCCAAGTCGAGAGTGCGACGACTGTTTGTTTGATGACAGGAGATATCTCGCCTTGCCCAGCCTGGAGAAAGGAGAACTAACGGCGCGGGTGTTGAGGCCGATGATATCAATATCATCGGTATACGCCAGGAGTTGTACACTCTTATAGAATATGGTACCTTCTCTTTTTAGTTCTGCAGCTCGAAATATTTTCTCCAGAAGCAGGTTGAAAAAGTCGCACGATAGGGAATCGCCTTGTCTGAAACCTCGTTTGGTATCGAACGGCTCGGAGAGGTCCTTCCCGATTCTGACGTGGCTGTTGTTGTTGCTCAACGTCAGCTAACACAGCCGTATTAGTTTTGCGGTGATACCAAATTCAGACATCGCGGCGTAAGGGCAGCTCCTTTTCGTGCTGTCGAAAGCAGCTTTGAAATCGACGAAGAGATGGTGTGTGTCGATTCTCCTTTCACGGGTCTTTTCCAAGATTTGCGCATGGTGAATATCTGGTCGGTTGTTGATTTTCTAGGTCTAAAGCCACACTAATAAGGTCCAATCAGTTTGTTGACGGTGGGCTTTAATCTTTCACACAATACGCTCGACAGAACCTTATATGCGATGTTGAAGAGGCTTATCCCGGTTGGCGCAGTTGGCGCAGATTGTAGGATCTCTTTTTTTATGGATTGGGCGTAGCACACTTAAATTCCAATCGTAGGGCATGCTTTCGTCCGAATAATTTTACGAAGAAGCTGATGCATACTCCTTATGAGTTCTTCGCCGCCGTGTTTGAATAGCTCGGCCGGCAATCCGTCGGCCCCTGTCGCTTTGTTGTTCTTCAGGCGGGTAATTGCTATTCGAACTTCTTCATGGTCGGGTAGTAGAACGTCTGCTCCATCGTCATTGGTTGGGGAATCGGGTTCACTGCCATTCAGCAGGCTGGAGAAGTGTTCCCTCCATAATCTACGTATGCTCTTGGCATCGGTGACTAGATCACCTTTGGAGGTTCTACAAAAGTATGCTCCGGTCTTGAAACCTTTTGTAAGCCGCCGCATTTTTTCGTAGAATTTTCGAGCATTACACCTGTCGGCCAGCTTATCAAGCTCTTCGTACTCACGCATTCCGGCCTCTTTCTTCTTCTGCCGTCCCACAGTTCCCTTATACCGAGTTGTTGACGAGTGCTCTCAGATAGCAGGAGTGCAAGCCGAGTAGAAAATCGTTCGGCTGTCTGTTGTGACTGCAGCTTCTCGACGTGGAACCTTCCTTGTGTTTGTTGGCGTGCGTTTTTTTCTGCACAGAGGCGGGTGCGAATCTTGGCTGCAACAAGATAGTGGACCGAGTCGATGTTAGGACCTCGGAGCGCACGCACATCTAAAACACTGGAGACGTGTCTTCCGCCTATCACAACATGATCGATCTGGTTGGTAATTTTTCGATCCGGAGACAGCCAGTTAGCTTGATGAATCCTTTTATGCTGAAATCTAGTACTACAGATAACCATATTTCAGGCCCTGGCGAAGTCGATCAGCCTCAACCCATTTAGGGATGTTTCGTCGTGGAGGCTGAAGTTATCGACCGTAGTTCCAAAGATACCTTCTTTGCCCACTTTTGACGTCGTGGCGGGGGCAGCCCTCATAAGTGCGCTCCAAGCACTCAGAAAAGGCGTCTTTGGTCACATCGTCCTTCTCTTCCGTCGGGGCGTGGGCGCAAATCAGCGATATGTTGATGAACTTCGATTTGATGCGAATTGTGGCTAAACGTTCATCCACCGAGGCGAATGACAGTACTCTACGGTTCTCCCACCTGGAATCCCACACCCTTATATAGCCACTGTAGTAAATGCCACAAGGACCTACTCGTCTCTGTCCTTGTCCTATCCATCGCATTTCTTGGACGGCGGTGATGTCAGCCTTTATTTTCACGAGGACATCAACCAGCTGGTCAGCGGCACCTTCCCAATTAAGGGACCGGACATTCCAGGTGCATGCCCTCAATTCGTATCCGTAAAATTTATGACACTTTATAGGTTTTTGGTTTTCGCCATTTTGTGGGCGTAGCAGTGGGACGATTTTGCCCATCTTCGAACTTAACCTTCTTATAGAGCCAAGAAATGCATGTACCAAGTTTCGTAATGATATCTCAATTTTCACTCAAGTTACAGCTTGCACGGACGGACGGACAGACGGACGGACGGACAGACAGACATCCGAATTTCAACTCTACTCGTCACCCTGATCACTTTGGTATATATAACCCTATATCTGACTCTTTTAGTTTTAGGACAAACAACCGTTATGTGAACAAAACTTTAATACTCTCCTTAGCAACTTTGTTGCGAGAGTATAAAAAGCCAACACGAATATAAGTGTACTGCCGAAATAAATATAATCTCTTTTACTCGCGACTAACAACAGTTTGTTAACTGGGGGCGCAACCGTTCTTTTCGTTTGAACTGAACCTGCCATATCCTGACATAAAGGGATAAAACTAAAATCCACGTTCCTGAAGAAGGATAAAAATAAGTTCCTGAAAAATTGAAAGCAGCACCGATAAACATCGGAATCACGCTGAAATCTCATAAAAAGAGACAAAAACTGTTCAATTTGCGTCGTCCCTTATTGAACGCCAACTTCGAGATGTCTGCACAGGAGATTGCAAATCTTAGGACTCAAATTGCTGCTTTAACTCCATCTCTAACTGAGAACCAACAAAGAGTGGCTACCCTGGAGAACAGTCTGCCATCAATTGTGGCAATTACGGATCAGCACGAGGACTGCAAACCAAATATAATCAACGAAATGCAGACTAACCTGGGCCCACGTTAACGAGCTAAATTTATGAATTTTTTTGTTTTCGGATCGTTGTACTCGCTATCGAATAGGCACTTTCAAAATTTGAAATTTTCTCATTTGATAACGAGTTCTCGTTTGTATTAAAGCATTGAAATTTCATTCGTTAGCTATTTGAGAAACGTTATAGCACAAATTAAATAAAAAAATTTGAATATATCACCTAAAAATAATCCGAGGGGCAAAATGTAAGTTATTTTTCATTTATTTAGTTTATTTAACATGTAATAAAATTATAACAAATAATTTAAGGACCAATGTAAAGAAAATAAATATGCGTCAAAAAAATTTGATGAGTGACTTTATGCTACAGCATCAGGACTTGGCAAAAAATATTTTGCCTAATTGTGGGGAAGGCAAAGTTGCAGCAAATAAGCTATGGGAGGCATTGACTTTAAAACTGAACGCTACCGGGCTACCGATGAAAGATGCTAAATCTTGGCGAAAAGTAAGATAAATAAAATAATAGATGATTAAAATAATAGTAAAATACAAAAATAGGTATTTGCTGATCAGAAGCACAACACAAAAAAGAAAATTTCTTCCAACAAAGCCTCGAAACAAAGGACTGGTGGTGGTCCGTACGAGGAAAAGCTATTAACTGCAGCAGAAGAACAACTCCTCCAAGCTACGGGGATAGATGTTGCTGTAGAAGGGTTGACCGTAGTAAAATCTTTTGGAAATGTAAAGCCCGAAGAAGGATTAAATGAGTTGGTAGAGATGATTATAGATAGCGAGGAAGAAGAAGATCCGACACCATCCACCAGTCGCAGTGCGATAAAATCATGTAAACCGAAGCCCACTGTCGAAAGTGAAAAGCTTTCTCATTTAAAATGCAATTTACGCGCATATGAAGTAACGCAAGCGCAAATAAATAAAAATCTTGAGAAACCACTTGCTCTAAAGGATAGATCTCTCCAAATAAAAGAAGAGGCACATACTGCAGATATGAAAATAAAAGCTGTGGAGTTGCAGATTAAAACTCATGAGCTTGATATTTTAAAAAGAAAAATTCATAAATAAATACCAATATACGAGTACACATAAGATATGTTAATTCCAAGTTCTTTATTGAAAATATATTTGTTAAAAATAAAATATGAATTCAAATGTTGCTGGAACGTTTAATTCAATTATTATCTAAAGACGACACAATATGATCTCTAATTTTATGACCAATTTTAGCTAATTGAGTCTCATTTCCGGTATCTGTTTCTGTATCATTGTTTTCATTTACAAAATATCTGCAAAATATTGAATTTTTAAATTGTATGCAGATGTTATGCAACGCTGCACATACATTGCCGAACTTTGCCATCTTTTCAGGACTACACCGACTTCTTTTATCATTACTAAGAATTTTCCACCGGCCTTTCAGTATAACAATGGTTCGTTCAACAATACAGCGTGCTTTTGCATGGATTTCATTAAACCGTGCTTGGCACGAGCCAACTTCAGGGTTTCTAAATGGTGTCAAACATCATGGTTCCAAAGAATATCCAGAATCTCCTGTTAATTTAGAAAATACGTAGATATGTCTGTAAATATATTTTGAAGCTGTATAAGTGCATATATTACCCAAAAGCCAGACATTTCTCATATTGTTTTGATTAATTCTATATCCGATGGGATGAATGTAAATGCGTCTTTGGTCAGTCTAAACCGCTTCCTGAATCTGCAAATGATTTAAAATAAGAAGATCTATACCACGTTAAACGGTGTAATTAAAAATGTTTTTACGCTGCTTCAGGTAAAGCAATGGGATTACTTTTGTCACGAATCCTGGACCTTATGGCCATTTGATGATGTTCTTCATCTGAATCATATGAACTGGAATAAAAAAACACGTAAGGGTTCATTTTTTTGCCTGCAAAAACTAAATTTAGTAAATTTATATACAAACGTATAAGGAATTTGAATATTTACGTTCAATTCCAATTCAAATACTTTTTTCTTTTGTTTTGTTTCGTTATTCAAAAATGTAATTTAGAGCTACACCAGTGAAGTTATTTCATAAAATTTCTATTCGTTTCGCATCGAGTGCGACGATCCGCACACTCGACACGTTACGAAATTTCATTCGATACGATTACTTGTTCGCTCACGACTGCCGCGATTCGGGCCCTGGATATTTTTAAAGCATTGTCAAACTTCACGGGCAATATGAATGAATACAGATCCTGGAGAAAACGTGCGTGGACGCACAAGGAAAATATAAAAGAATATTGCAATTCGACGTTCCGCAATACAATCAGCAGAGATAATACAATACATCACAGTACCAAAACTCAAGCAGAAGACATTACGAGGAACCACAAAGGTATAGGCCAAACGTGCAAGTGCAATATACACAGAGTGCACCCGCCCCACAGTGCCAAACAATGGACGTAGATTCCTCACGGCAATACAGAAGACCCACCAACTTTAACGCTGCACCTTTACAAAACAACTATAACCGTCAAATACAATGATTATTTCCAAATAACCCAATTCACCCAATCCACAGAAGAGGCACCAAAATCCTTTATCTCGTAATTACAACGCACCAGAGAAGATACAACGAGTAAACCAAATACATTAAGAAGAACTAGGCTCTCTCACACCACAACATGGCGGCGATGAATTACGATCACCTGCTACAAAACAAGGTGACGATTAAGATTATAAGACAGGCTTTGTTTTTCTCAAGCGAGTGAATCAATTGCCGTGTCTTCAACGCCACTGCAGGGTGTCGCTTTCTTTTCTAGGTCTCGCAAACTATTATCGAAAGTTAAACCACTTACCACGTTTCTCAGAGGAGACAACGGTAAAATATCAAAAAATCAAAGCGCAAAAATTAAAATCACATTAGATAAACCTGCAATAGCAGCATTAAGTAGAATAAAAGAAGAACTTGAAGCTCAGGTTGAACTTTTCCAACCAAATTTCAGCAAACCATTTGAATTGACCACAGCCGCTAGTAACTTTGCAATAGGAGCTGTATTATCACAAAATAAAAAACCAATATCATTTATTTCACGAACACTTAGTCAAACCGAACAGAATTACTCTACAAATGAGAAAAAGTTACTCGCAATTGTGTGGTCCTTACAGAAACTCCGAAATTACTTATATGGCATAGCAGACTTAACTATGTATATTAGGGTGTACGTTATTTACCAAATTGATTCTTTTTGACGAGACGCCCCCTAAACTTTGAGTTTTCCATCTAAAAAAAAATATCAGACCATAAAGAGCCCTTATTTTTCATAATAAACCTTGCCCCAAACACGATACATTTCCCATTTAAAAAACATGGGATTTTGCAACTTTTTTCGAATATTTTTTTTTTCTTTGGAACTTTTTCGTTTGTAGGAATAGAAAAGTCATATTCTTGTACAGAATTGAATGCTCTACAAAAAAAGTCTTGACAATTTTTCGATATACTCACTCCTTTAAAAGTCATTTAAGGTTAAAGTTAACTTCTTCAAAAATTGTCTCTAGCTTAAAATCTCAAACTTAGAGACTTGAGACTGCATCGCAGTACATAATCGCCCAGTTAGATTTATTCTACATGAGCGATAACATTTACATTAGCTCAACGGACAACTCCAACTCAAAATTTTGCTACTTTGGACAAATACCTTTAAGGAAAGATACATAAAAATACGTCGACGAGATTCTTTCACAAATATACCCAAACGCAAAATTTTTAATGACTGATAACGATCTATCGTTTAAAAGCATATGTGCACAACAAATTTACAAACGATTACAAATAACGCACACAAAAACGCCAGCGTTCCAGTCTACTACAAACGGACAAGTTGAGTGTACACACAGTACAATTATTGAAATCGCGAAATTTTTAGCTGACCAGAATAATTCAGCACCGGAAGACCAAATTTTTGAAGCTGTTTGGCAGTACAACAAAACCATACATTCTGTTACCAACGAAGACGTGTTTTATAATCAAAGGGGGTATCCGGACATCCAAGAACGAATACAACAAAACTATGAAAGAGTCTTGCGTCATCATAATCGCAATCGAAAGCAGCTGAACTATAATCCAGGTGACGTAATATTTTCCAGGACGCACAGGCGCAATAAAAACGTAGGAAAATACGCGAAGCACGTTTTAAAAAAAGATAACGGAAAGACTGTAACGATTAATAAAGGACGGATTATCCATAAGGACAACATAAGAGTAAAGGCATGTGCGGAATAATTTTCTTTTTACTTTTCCCTATCGCATTATGCGACAATATAATAGATTTAAGTAACAAAAATATGTTCTCGTAGAAACTGACCCCGTATATACACATATATAAAAATAGTTCCTTTCTATATCATATTTCAAATTTATCAAAAATACTTGCGCCCTATGAAGACATAATGAGATCTTCTATAATTTAGAAAAACAACCCGAAACAAAAATATTAATTAATAAAATAATAACATTAAAAAATCAACTTATGCCAAATATCTATAGGCCCAAACTCTCTTAACTTTTCTTGGTTCTGTACTCAAATTTATAACTGTTACACCAGATCATGCTCACATTATGAAAGTAAAAACTTCAATTAATATGCTAATAGAAAATAATAACAAACAAAAGAGCATTAATTCACAGTTTGAAAGAATTCTTGAAACACTCGATCATAAAGCAATAAATAAGAATTTAATAATAGGAGAAATTTATAACGAATTACAAACAATAACTAATACTATTAATAAAAAAATAAAACAAAATTTTTTTACTCTGCCACACTTAATTTGAATGATGTGCATTAATTAATAAACCATGAATAGTTGGATCTTCCACTAATCAATATATTGGAATATTCTGATACCCATATTTGTTATTTAGAACAGGCTATAATTACAATTTACAAATACTCAATACCCCTTAGCTCATAAGAATGCTAAAATTAATTTAGATCCTAAGATAGCAAAATGCAATAATTATCAAAGCGTTTCAAAATGTAAGAATTTTTTCAGTATATTTGTAAATCAGAACATTCTGATAATTGTACTATCAAAATATTAAACGATAAATCAACACCATGTTAAACAATTCATGAAAATAACGCTCCACTCCAAATCATAGAAAACGGTCACATCTTGACAGATTATGAGCATTCTTGGAATAATAGGCCAATATCTGGTCGATGAGTTATTTGAGATCGAAATGAGCCGTTTACAATAACAGCAATTAGCAGCAAAGTAGTGAGACCGCTTTATCTTAAGAAGGAGGGGAGTTAGCGACGCTGAAGATAGCCTAAGTAAATTTCACACTTAACCTAAACAGACAATAAAATTCCCGCATTATAAACACAACAGAGAGAATTCCATAACGAAAAACCGATAAGCATAACAAAACTATCTTTGTTCTAACAAGTGATAGCAAGATAACAGATAGGTATCGAATTACAACAAAGAAGTTATAAGCAGATAACAGCAGCCGCATTTCATAAGTATAAATAGCACTAAGATTATAAAGTGTAGTCAGTAAGAAATTATGAATAAAAAAGGCAACACGAAAATAATGGTACTGCCCAAATAAATATAACTTCTTTTACTCGCGACAAACAACAGTTTGTTAACTCGCGCCTTTTATTTCTCTATTAGTTGTTTTCTATTTCTCTATTAGTGATTTTTCTGGTGCCAAACGACTTATATCTTTTGTTTGGTGTTGCTAAGAAAGCTACGTTAGTTATTATATCATTGAGTTCTCTTGAATATATTTTCCTGTATTTATTTTGTACTCAAACTTAACGTGGCTACTCACTAATTTTTCATATTTTAAACAGTTTGTTTTATAAGATGTTGGACTCACTTTTGGATCGACGAATATGGGTTGTTCCCATATATTTATTAGTAAAGGAGAGTGATCAGAAGATAGATCAGTACTTGTATCAGCTGTTAAGAGCGATTTATCTATATTTCGGATTACAGTAAAATCACTTAAATCAATATGTCGGCTTACCAGGAGATATTATGTCAAGGTTATTGTGCCTATTTATAATAG
The DNA here is from genome assembly GCF_024586455.1 of Bactrocera neohumeralis. NCBI lineage: Eukaryota > Metazoa > Arthropoda > Insecta > Diptera > Tephritidae > Bactrocera > Bactrocera neohumeralis. The sequence goes on along the minus strand of NW_026089622.1, from coordinate 9,948,387 downwards.
TGTGATACAGCTGGAGGAGGATGGAGTCATGTGTAGAAGATCACGCAAGTGAGGAAAGTTCTCTGATCGCTATTCACTTGGGAGTGGCCAGAAACGATTCTTTTACACATGGCTCAAGCAGCTCACTATTTCCAGTCCTTGACCAAGTATCCTCTGGGTAGCCTAAGAACATCCGTTCGAAGGTGAGCTAATGTGTGAAGGCGAAACATCCCCTACATAGGGTTGTACGCTGGGTTTGGGACCCGCCACGTAAAAATCAGTACCAATGAAAAAGAAAAAACAGCCTCGGATGAGAGACCCCCCTTTTGATGACGACCATGGCAAACGGAATAAGGACTACGATTTGAGGGCATGCACCTGGAATGTCCGGTCCTTAATTGGGAAGGTGCCCTTGCCCAGCTGGTTGATGTCCTCGCAAAAATAAAGGCTGACATCACCGCCGTCCAAGAAATGCGATGGATAGGACAAGGACAGAGACGAGTAGGTCCTGGTGACATTTACTACAGTGGCCATATAAAGGAGCGCAAGTTTGGTGTTGGATTCGTGGTGGGAGAGAGACTCCGTCGCAGAGTACTGTCATTTACCCCGGTGGATGAACGTCTAGCCACAATCCGCATCAAAGCGAGGTTTTTCCACATATCGCTGATTTGCGCCCATGCCCCGAAGGAAGAGAAGGACGATGTGACCAAAGATGCCGTCTATGAGCTCTTAAAGCGCACCTATGAGAGCTGCCCCCGCCACGATGTCAAAATCGTGCTTGGCGACTTTAACGCCAGGGTGGGCAAAGAAGGTATCTTTGGCACTACGGTCGGTAAATTCAGCCTCCACGACGAAACATCCCCAAATGGGTTGAGGCTGATTGACTTCGCCGGAGCCCGAAATATGGTTATCTGTAGTACTAGATTCCAGCATAAGAAGATTCATCAAGCTACCTGGCTGTCTCCGGATCGAAAAATTACCAACCAGATCGATCATATTGTGATAAACGGAAGACACGTCTCCAATGATTTAGATGTGCGTGCGCTCCGAGGTCCTAAAATCTTCTCGGACCACTATCTTGTTGCAGCTAAGATTCGCACCCGCTTCTGTGCAGCAAAAAAAGCACGCCAACAAACAAAAGGAAGGTTCGACGTCGAGAAGCTGCAGTCACAACAGACAGCCGAACGATTTTCTACTCGGCTTGCACTCCTGCTCTCTCAGAGCACTCGCCAACAACTCGGTATAAGGGAACTGTGGGACGGCATTTCAAACTCCTTACGTACAGCTGCAGCCGAAACCATTGGTTTTCGGAAAGTGCAAAAGAACAACTGGTACGACGAGGAGTGCCGTTTCGCAGCGGAGAGAAAACAGACTGCCTACCTCGCAACCTTACGACCGACCACAACACGTGCGGGATGGGATCGATACCGAGAGTTGAAAAGAGAAGCGAGACGCATTTGCAGACAGAAAAAGAAAGAGGCTGAAATGCGTTAGTACGAAGAGCTTGATAAGCTGGCCGACAGGTGTAATGCTCGAAAATTCTACGAAAAAATGCGGCGGCTTACAGAAGGTTTCAAGACCGGAGCATACTCTTGTAGAACCTCCAAAGGTGATCTAGTCACCGAAGCAAAGAGCTTACTTAGATTATGAAGGGAACAATTCTCCAGCCTGCTGAATGGCAGTGAACGCACAACGCCAGGAGAAGGAGAACCCGATTCCCCAATCGATGACGATGGAGCAGACGTTCCATTGCCCGACCATGAAGAAGTTCGTATAGCAATTGCCGGGCTGAAGAACAACAAAGCGGCGGGGGCCGATGGATTGCCGGCCGAGCTATTCAAATACGGCGGCGAAGAACTGATAAGTAGCATGCATCAGCTTCTTTGTAAAATATGGTCGGACGAAAGCACGCCCAACGATTGGAATTTAAGTGTGCTATGCCCAATCCATAAAAAAGGAGACCCCACAATCTGCGCCAACTACCGTGGGATTAGCCTCCTCAACATCGCATATAAGGTTCTATCGAGCGTATTGTGTGAAAGATTAAAGCCCACCGTCAACAAACTGATTGGACCTTATCAGTATGGCTTTAGACCTGAAAAGTCAACAACCGACCAGATATTAACCATGCGCCAAATCTTGGAAAAGACCCGTGAAAGAAAAATCGACACACACCACCTCCTCGTCGATGTCAAAGCTGCTTTTGACGGCACGAAAAGGAGCTGCCTTTATGCCGCGATGTCTGAATTTGGTATCCCCGCAAAACTAATACGGCTGTGTAAACTGACGTTGAGTAACACCAAAAGCTCCGTCAGGATCGGGAAGGACCTCTCCAAGCCGTTCGATACCAAACGAGGTTTCACACGAGGCGACTCCCTATCATGCGACTTCTTTAACCTGCTTCTGGAGAACATAGTTCGAGCTGCAGAACTAAATAGAGAAGGTATCATCTTCTATAAGAATGTACAGCTGCTGCTGGTCTATCTTGGAATCAGCATAGACACCACCAACAATGTCAGCCTGGAAACCCAACACAGGATTGCTCTTGCCAACAGGTGCTACTTCGGGCTGAGTAGGCAATTGAAAAGTAAAGTCCTCTCTCGACGAACAAAAGCTAAACTCTATAAGTCGCTCATAATTCCCGTCCTGTTATATGGTGCAGAGGATTGGGCGATGACAGCAACCGATGAGTCGACGTAACGAGTTTTCGAAAGAAAAATTTTGCGAAAGGTTTATGGTCCTTTGCGCATTGGCCACGGCGAATATCGCATTCGATGGAACGATGAGCTGTACGAGATATACGACGACATTGACATAGTTCAGCGAATTAAAAGACAGTGGCTACGCTGGCTAGGTAATGTTGTCCGGATGGATGAAAACACTCCAGCTCTGAAAGTAATGGACGCAATACCCGCCGGGGGAAGCAGAGGAAGAGGAAGAAATCTATGACCCAGTGTTCCAAAAAAGTCTTTAAATTGAATGTCTGTAATTTTAAACCGAGGTGGTCAGTATATGTCAGGATAAAGTCCCCGCAGCGATTTTTTATAGTTATTGTCGTAGCTTGTAATTGCGCCGTGGCATAAAATTTCAATGCATGATGATGTAATCGTTTTCTAACGAACACTGCTGTTCCTCCATGTGCCTTTCCATCCGGATGGTTTATAACATAGCCTAAATCCCGGTATAAAAAAAAAAATGTTTTTGTTCGTACGTTTTATGGATATTTTCATTACGCATGTACCATGGTGAACACGTGATTGTTCTAAGCATTTTTGATTGGAACCTTTGTATTATTTCAATATTAGTTGCACAGGTCGTACCCCACAGTTGAATGCCATACATCCAAATCGGCTTTATGGCCGCATTATATAAAAGCACTTTGTTGTCTAGGCTAAGTTTAGAGTTTTTATTTAAAAGCCAATTTAAATTTGCAGCTCTTATCTTCATGCAAGTTATTTTACTAGATATGTGTTTTCTCCACGTAAGTCTTCTATCTAGGTGAATACCAAGATAAGTTACGTCGTTCGCTTGGGGTACTAGACTATTGTTCATTTTTACTGCCGGACACATTTTAGGTCTTAGTGAAAACGTAACATGCTTGCATTTTTGTTCATTTACATTTATACGCCAGTTGGCTAACCATTCTTCGACAGACCTTAAGTGCTCGGCTAATATTCTTGACGCTATTATGTGGCATTTGTTACGGCTCACTAAAGCTGTGTCATCCGCAAAAGTTGAGGTCAATATATTATTAGCTGTAGGAAGATCTGCAGTATATATGATGTATAGAGTTGGGCCTAAAACACTACCCTGGGGTACACCAGCCCTTATCTGTCGTTCGTCAGATATGAAATCTCCCACTTTTACCATAAATTGTCTATTTTTTAAATAAGACTCCAATGTTTTATACAATTCTAAAGGTAGAATGTTTTTAATCTTATACAAAAGGCCTTCGTGCCACACCTTATCAAACGCCTGAGCCACGTCTAGAAATAAAGCTGAACAGTACTCTCTTTGCTCAAATGCTTTTCTTATTTCGTTAGTAATTCTACTTACTTGCTCTATCGTGCTATGTTTTTCACGAAACCCGAATTGGTGCGTTGGTATTATATTATTTTCGTGGAGGAAAGGAGACATCTTTGATAGTAACACTTTTTCAAATATTTTAGAAAGACAGGGTAGAAGACTGATTGGTCTGTATGAAGACGGCTGTGTTAAGTCTTTCCCAGGTTTATCTATCAAGATAATCTGCGACTTTTTCCATGAAATAGGATAGTATCCGAGATTAAGAATTGCACTGAAGAGCAAAGAGAGCACTTCTACAGCAATATTTGGTAACTCAATTAGCATTTTTGGGGTAATATTATCATGTCCTGGTGACTTTTTTGGTTTAAGTTCTTTTATTATTCTAATAATTTCAGTAGGTGAAGTCTTAAAAGACTCGAGTGACTCGTTAACTGTGTTGGGTAAGCTGGACAACTCGAAGTTGTTCTTTGGGCAATTTGGTTGAAATACCTTTTCTAGGTCATTTGCAAAACAATTAGCCTTTTCCTCGTCACTTCGAGCCCAATTTCCGCCCATGTCTCGTATAGGCATGTTGGAGTTAGTTGGTGGCTTCAGGGACTTTTGGGCTTTCCAAAGAGAATTTTGCTTGCTTGAATTTGGACACAGCTTCTTTATATACATTTCGGTATTGGATTCTTCCTCACGTTTAAGCGCTTTTTTTTTAGTTTACGTGCAGCTGATTTCAATTGAAGCTGAGTGGAAGGGGAGCGACTTATTTGCCATTCACGCCTTGCACGCCTTTTTTCGTTTACAAGCTTTTCTATTTCTCTGTTAGTAATTTTTCTGGCACCAATCGGCTTATAGTTGTTGTTTGGTGTTGCTAAGACAGCTGCTTTAGTTATTATATCATTGAGTTCTTCTATGCTTTCGTCGATATCTCTACCTGTATTTATTTTGTACTCAACATTAATGTGGCTACTCACGTATTTTTTATATTTTAGCCAATTCGTTTTATAAGAAGTCAAACCTACTTTTGGATTAACGAATATGGGTTGTTCACATAACTTTATTAGTACAGGAGAGTGATCAGAAGATAGATCAGTACTTGTATCAGCTGTTATAAGCGATTTATCTATATTTTTGATTACAGCAAAATCAATTAAATCTGGTATTTTTTTACGATCACTAGGCCAATATGTCGGCTTACCAGGAGATATTATGTCAAGGTTATTGTGCCTATTTATAATAGTGTGATACAGCTGTCGTCCTTTCGGATTAATTAGCCGTGAGCCCCAATACGTGTGCTTTGCATTGTAATCTCCACCTGCTATAAATCTATGGCCTAGTGTTCCAAAAAAGTCTTTGAATTGGATGTCTGTAATTTTAAACCGAGGTGGGCAGTATATGGCCGTCAGATTTAAGTCCCCGCAGCGATTTTTAATAGTTATTGTTGTAGCTTGTAATTGCGCGGTGGCATAAGATTCTGATGTGTGGTGATTTAACCGTTTTCTAACCAACACTGCTGTTCCTCCATGTGCCTTTCCATCTGGGTGGTTTGTAACATAGAGTCTAAATCCCGGTATAAAGAAATTGTTTTTGTTCGTAAGATGAGTTTCTGACAATAGCATTACATCAATATTATTTTCATCCAGAAATCTAATTAGTTCCAATTTATGTTGGTTAACACCGTTAGTATTGCATTAACCAATGTTCAATACACTCATTGTTTACTTAAAAAATTTGCAACACTTTGTTTTCTGATTTGATTATCGCTTGAATCATATTTTGCATTGTAGACATAAAATGTGTAATACAATATTGAGTCTTTATATAAGGGCAACATCTATAGTTTGCAGTGTGATTTCCTCCACAATTGCTACATTTTTTATTTAAATCCTATTTTTTATGAGCACATATGGATAAGGGATGTAAATGCCACCTGCATACGGTGTAATATAATTTCGTGTGTCCATACTCTTGGCAGTTTGTGCATTGTACTGGACCATTTCTTGTATGTGGTTCCTCAACTGATATTCAGAGATGGAGCAGACATTTTAGTTGTAAATTGGATGTCTTTCGTTTTTTTTTGATTCATTAGAATTTGGCATCAATTCTATTTTAAACATTGGTTGTGGGACTTTATTCCTGTTAAAAATATTTACAGCTGTTTTAATACTAAAACCGCATTCTTCGAATGCATTTTTAACATCGTTAGAGTCGATCGAAGACTCTATCCCTTTTATAACAATAACTTGGCCTTTAGAGCTCTTCGGTTGGTAAGTCTAGGAATTCTTGTTATTATTTGATAAGAATTTTACAATATCCATGAAACTTTTTTCAGTATATGATTGAATTTTTGTTTCATCTATGATACCTTTTTTCAAGGTCACAATGCAAAAATTGTTTGTGCCTATTATATTGTTTATTTTGGAAACAAGCGCATTTGAGCTACACTAAATATATTGGATGGGGTTTGGCATTCACGACTGTGGTGGTACCCTTTGCTTCGTTAGACTTTTTACTCAGTAAGGCAAATCTGTTGCCATCAAGAATTTCTGGCCTTTTACCATTTGGATTGCTGGTTTGAAATTTTTTTGTATTGGCCGCTGATTTAATAGGACTCGCTTTCCTTTTTACATTAATGTAGCCATCAATACCAGTCTGTATTGCATTTTGCTTTCCTTCGCTGTCCGGGTGCTTGCTGGTACCAGCAGTCAGGGGATTTGGTGTTGCCCGCTTGCTGTTTACTGCTGCTTCTGCTGACTGCGAACTTTGCTACTTTCTATTTCAGCTGATCGCTGCGATGACTCATCATCGTCGATACATATTTTTTGTCTGGCGTTGTTTTTATTGGCTCGGCAAAGCTAAAGTAGGCATTTAAGGAATGGTGAGGCAGCGAAGCACTCATTATTGTTTTTTTTTTGTGTTTTTGTCTATGTATTTATTTCATGCACTATTTTTTTATGTTTATTATAATTAATTTGTGAGCACTGATTTTTATTTCATTATTTGTTTTTAATATATTATTATCGTTTGTTTACTTTTTGAAAAATCAGAATACACAGAGCGATTTAAAAAACACGTCCGTACACCTTGAACACTTTTCTTGTATCCAAATTGTTAATAATATTTTAAACGAAGGGTGCAATTTCATATTAAAAAAAAATTAGTATTACACGTGAATCTTTAATATACAAAAAACATAATAATTATATTAAAATAAGATATAATTAATTTAGGTAATACCGACATGCGTATATTTGATGTCGCGCATTGCTGTACATATGGAAATAGAAGGAACATCTCAATGTCCCACACAAGTAATGCTAGCTGCTGCTTTGGGATGTGAAGAGTTAGGTATTGCGAACAAGTTACTAGCGCAAAGTATTTTTGGATTATGGATGACGAGTGGACTCTTAGATATACAGTTGAAATCACATCACCGACCTTATGCTGTTAGAGTAGCATGGCAATCTCTACTAGACAAATTCAGCAGCGGCAATGCAATTGAAAAAAAATTTGATGATCCCATGATAATGCTTAAACGAAATGTTTTTTTCTCAAAACGTGACGAAGAGAAAATTAAGTACGAATTTATTTTTTTATTCATTTTAATAAGTAATTTAACACTATTTTTTCGTATAGAGACCAACGCATTTTAGAGTTATTATACGAAGAAGCCAAGTATAATGTTTTATCTGGTCGATATGTAATGGAATCGTCCCATGCTTTTATGTTAGGTGGTATACAGGCAAGAATTGAATTGGGTCCATATAATTCTCATACACACACCATTGGTTTTCTTAGGTACAGTAAAACAGGATATCTTACTTATTTTTGACTAACAACATAATTTTCAGAGAAAACCAGTTAAGATTCCTACCGCAACATGTTGCAAGGAGTATGAGTTGGGCTTGGTTACCAGTCAGTCGAAAGAATTCGGCTGAAGTTAAGCTTTTAGAACAACTCAAACGTGTTCCTTCAACTGCGACAACAAAGAAACTTATGCGCAAGTATTTGGAATTTTGCTGGGCACTTCCATTTTATGGGTAAATAATTTAAGATTACTAAATTTAAAGTAACTTTTGCATTTGTTAATAGAGCTGTTTTTTTCCACGGGCAAATGGAGCAACCGGTTCGCGGTCTAATGAGTTTGGTTAGTCACAAAGATGTAAGAGTTCTTATAGCAGTCAATGAACGTGGAATATTTATTATAGATCCTTTAGAGTGTGTAAGTATTACCTATTAAGTGTTAATATTTTTAATAACTACATATTATTGAGCACCAGTTTAAGGATAAAAAGCACTACTAAGTAAAACGGATTAAGTACGACTAGAACCAAAAGTCTTATAAGAAAAGATTGCAAATCTTTTCCGAAATTATGCACTTCTTTTAATTTAGTTAACATATAGGTAGTTCAGAGCCCGCATCGCTATGCATAATGTGAGTTATAAACACCACTCCAACAGTGGCTCTTGAATTATTACTAAACCTGCCACCTCTAGACTGAAGAAACATGATTGGAATACTCACTGGTCATAGTCTGGTAGCGGCAAAGGCCTGTAGAAAGAGACTGACAGATAGAGAAGACTGCATTTAATGTCAGGAGTAGACACTGGAGTGGAGAATCTTTTGTGCTGTGATTGCTACGCTTTAATCGTTTAAAACCCCCATCCTGGAAGATGTATCGTTAGTGAGGCCACAGAGTTTGATGAAATTCGCGACAAGCGTAACATCGTCCCATCTGGTCATTTGATATCACAAAGGACCAAAGCTGGTCTATTCATTGCTCATTAGCCTATCAGACTGATCTAACTTAACATACAGATAAAAAGTTCGTTCGCTACGTGGCGCCAGTTGGATATTCCAAGCGAAGCCAGGTCCTCTCCACTTGGTCCTTCCAACGGAGTGGAGGTCTTCCTTTTCCTCTGCTTCCCCCGGCGGGTACTGCGTCGAATACTTTCAGAGCTGGATTGTTTTCATCCATCCGGACAACATGACCTAGCCAGCGTAGCCGCTGCCTTTTAATTCGCTGAACTATGTCAATGTCGTCGTATATCTCGTACAGCTCATCGTTCCATCGAATGCGATATTCGCCGTGGCCAATGCGCAAAGGACCATAAATCTTTCGCAGAACTTTTCTCTCGAAAATTCGTAACGTCGACTCATCGGAGAGGACTTTACTTTTCAATTGCCTACTCAGTCCGAAGTTGCACCTGTTGGCAAGAGCAATCCTGCGTTGGATTTCCAGGCTGACATTGTTGGTATTGTTAATGCTGGTTCCTAAATAGACGAAATTATCTACATACATACATGGCGGGCATACGCCAGCAGCTGTACACTATTATAGAAGATGGTACCTTCTCTGTTTAGTTCTGCAGCTCGAACTATTTTCTCCAGAAGCAGGTTGAAGAAGAAGAGGATGGAGTCATGTGTAGAAGTTCACGCAAGTGAGGAAAGTTGTCTGATCGCCATTCACTTGGGAGTGGCCAGAAACGATTCTTTTAAACATGGCTCAAGCAGCTCACTACTTCCGGTCTTTGACCAAGTATCCTCTGGGTAGCCTAAGAACATCCGTTCGAAGGCGAGCTAATGTGAGAAGGCGAAACATAAACAAACGAATGCTTTGTTTTTATGTTATTATATTATTTATTTTTATTTTATAATATTATATCACTAGATATAACGGGTGATCCAAGTAGATGTACTCTTTTCAATAGCCGATTCGGCAGATAACAAGTTGTCATGTTATTGTTGTTCAGTATGGTTTAGCATTTCATTTTGGAAAGACTTACGCATGAACAACGTTTACAAATCGGTTAACTTTATTACGAACACAGAGAACGTTTATCATAGAGAAGGTTCACGTTTTGGATATCGTAATTTTTCGCAGGGGTACTCGGCAGAGATGAGGGAGTTTCACCACAGACAAATTTTAAGCGTGTTTCACCTGAGTTTTGCAGCAGGGGACTCGAAAATAGCAGAATTGAACATTTTTAGTGTTAAATGAGAAATATAATGCTAATTTCAATGTAAAGCAATGTACGTCTACAGACTCGTTTATTTTCTATGCGCAACCGACTCGGCATATAATATATAAGATGATCGGTACATATTTGGTGTCAAAGCATATACTTAGTATATACATAAGTATGTATGTATATTAAAATTTACCCACATATGTATTTCACATAATAATATATATAAGTTCAAGGTAATTAGTTTTAAATTTATACATTTACATTAAAAGTTTTGATATCATCTTAAAAGATCGAGCGGCCGCACATGTGCTCATATATAATTATGTGAGCATGTAAACAAATATGACAGACCATACGCATAATGTTTGTAAATTTGTCTACATGCAACATATATATGTATATATGTAAATATGTACACTCAATGCTTCATGCTAAATTTCCGTTGACCCGGACAACCAGTGGCGAAGCTCACATTTTGTCAATGAGTCAATGTGTCGACCGACCGGGCATGCGAAGGCGGCCGTCGCCCCGGGCGCAACGTCTTGGGGGCGGCAAAATGGTATTTAAAAACTCCAATTCGGGCAAAAATTCCTGCGAATTGTGTCAAAAGTGTACTAGATATAGGGCGAAAATGGGTTTTTTCTATGGCTTTTAATAAGATGTCTTGTAAATTGACTATCAACAAAAACCGTATTGTGAGAATTTTGCAACTTCAGAATTTGCGAATTTTGTAAAAATTTACTTTTGTTCGAACCACCTTATGAAACTTGTAGATAGGTAGATAAGGGGGGGCGGCAGAACATCCTTGGCCCCGGGCGGCCGAAGTTGTAGCTACGCCACTGAATAAATGACCTTCAGGCCTTTAAAAAAAGCGCGTTGAAAAAAGTTGGTCAGTTCATAAAATGAGTACTTCTTTATTTATTTTTTTTTAATTAAATACTGAAATTCTGCTTATTTATTCTATACGGCTGGTAAATAGATGGTATAAGGAGGCTCTATCGGAGCCGCTATGAAAATTGGACAATGGGCGTGGCACCGCCCACTTTATGGTAAAATCCCATATCTCAGGACCCGACTGACCGATTTCGACAAAATTTGGAACGTAACATTATTTTCCTTTTCCTGTATCACTCTGTGAAAATGAGCGAAATCGGACTACAACCACGCCTACTTCTCATATAACACAATTTAAAATTCCACTTGATTCTTTCACTTCCCAGTACACAAATAAAGAATTAATTAATATAACGGAATAAAATTTTGCGGTAATAATTCCCTCAAGGGGCTATACTAGAGTGACGCATGAAAAGTTAGGCGACTTTCGTGAATTTTATAAGAGAAAGTACGACATTGAATATTTCTTACTTCTTTGAACGTAATAAGGTATATTTTCATCTATATTTTAAGATTTTTTTTAACAAAAATGTTGAAAAATAAAGGAGTTATGGGTTGTCTTCGGAGGAGCCAAAAAAAATGCCCCAACTGCTGGCATGATTCCGGCCGAATGAGTTGCTGAAACAAACACATTTGAAAAGTTTATTAAACTTAAGGATTTTTACTATACAATGGCCTACCATCTTTAAAAAATACCAATAATTAACAAAATGGCGCAATTTTGAAAAAAATATTCGTTTTGTTAGGTAAAAAATTGTCGTTTTTTAATGCCAAATGGACAATTTTCAACCAATCAAAAATATCGTAGGTCATTGTATAGTAAATGTATTCGAAAATACTTAGTTTTAATTTGAAGTCGATCGGTCAATTTCTCGTTGAGTTATGACGCCAGCACTTTTGAAAAATGTCGCTTCGAGAAAAACGCGTTTAAAGTTTCACTTATATATGTTTGCATCTCCGAGCGGTCGCTCCTTAGAACGCTGCCATCCAAAAACTTTTCAAGTGACGACCTTCCCGATTTCACAGGATATTTATGGAATTATAAGCTCTCGAAAAAGCAAATAAAAAAAATTTTTTTTTTAAGTGTCACACTGGTATAGCTCCTTAAAGAACGCTATCTTTTGACCAATAATTGTCTAAATCCAACCAAAACTGTTCAAGCCTCTAGAATAGTATTTCATTGTGTCAAAAATGGGTCGAATCGGGTCAATACTTTCCTGAGCCCCCATATACCTAATATAAAGATTTTAGAACTTCTAGGTCACTTTATGTTGGATATATCCGCCAATATTTGAGCCAAGTCTCATTGAAAATTGCAGAACATAACGGTGTATCTTTGCGCCTAAACTAGATACAATTGCGCGAAAACTTGACCCCTACAACACAAACCCCAAACTTTTACCAAGAGTTTCGGACATCCACTTGACCTTGCTCCATATGATTGCTGATTGTATGTATGGTACCTAAATGAAACCGAGGGAACATTTTTTTGAGTATGTGGCATTTTAGCAGTATGTGGGATGAGCGAAAATAGATAAAATCTGGTCGGCACTACCCCCTTCACAAATACATATATTCAATATAAAATGTTCGCTTGCACCCGAACTTAGTCCTTCCTTACTTGTTTTATTTTAATATATTGCCTTATTATATTTAATCATGCATTTTTATTCATTTTCATTCATAAAATCACTTTCAATAATTTTCTCCGGTTTTTGAGACTAAATGCTCATATGTGCGACGGGGCGACGAAGCGTCACAACATTGTATTGTTGGTGGAAAATCCGAGCTGCCTCGAAGAAAGAAGCGAACGATCGCCGACTGTCACCGTTTCCCTTGCCGCTCTAACAGCTTTACCAACAAACTTGTGTAAATACTATCTGTACATACATATATTATGTATATGTATGAGCGTGCATACATATCGACGCTGATTTTTGCGAGCCGCGTAAAAATATTTTTTACATTCCTTGACAAATACAATCAATCCCGGTTATGTGCCACAATCAAAGATACACATTTTTGTGGTTTGTTAAAAATAAAAATATAATATGGCACATAAGTGAGTGCGGATACTTAAGCCAGTGGTACTTGAAACAATAGTTTCTCTGTATTTCAAAAACCAAACGTGAGATGACCAAGACATAGGCAGTTAAGAGGGATGATTTTCATTTAACCCTAGAACACACACCCGGGTACAAATGTATCCATTTTCAACTTTGAAGTGTTGTAACTTTTGAACCGCTATACCTCTATACCGCTAACGGATTTAGGAAGATTATTTAGTTTTGAGTTCAAATTCAAAATTTGAACCAGACCGGACCATTGGTTCGGGAGCTACAGCCTTCCAAACACATTATATACGTAAACACACACCCGGGATACGTTTGTACCCCAATAGTAAAAATCCTCATAATAATAAAACATTTTTTATATTATACTTTTATTATAAAAATTATAAAAATGCATCTTATATGTATCTAAGGAAAATCATGGCAAATAGAGCAATTTGTTGATGTGACCGAATGTTCAAGACACATTGGCTTCTTACATTTGGCGCACAGCTTTCTGGTTTTTCTACGCCGTTTTTCCTCTTGTGCGTAACATAAATAGCAAGATCCGGACACAGGTTTTGGCGTGCGCGCTGCGGCAGATGTTGATGCTGCTGTTGTTACCATTGATTCCACCGGTCGGTTGAAATATGCTTCAATAGCAATTTTAGTGGAAAAATTTCGCGTGACTTGACGATTTATGGCTCTGGCTTCAATAATGGGCATACACAATGCTTCAGCCAAGCTGCGCAGGATTTGCTTACGCTTGTTGTTTGTTCTCCAAGGCAACATAGGGTTATTCAAATCGTAGACAATGTAGGCTGCAAGAGCTGTAATGTCCAACATGTTGAAGAACATCGCTAGTGGCCCTCGTTTTGTTTGTCTTTGTGTTGGATATTCCGCAAACATTTGGTCCATTCGATCAACACCACCTTTGGTACAATTATAATATTCAATTATTTCAGGTTTCCCACAGTCAGCTATTTCAGCATCATTATGCATGGTCGAAAGCAAAATTACTGCTTTATTTTTTTTGGGAACATAAGAGCACATTGTCACATTATTTTTGAAGCCAAATGTCGTTGAACCAATTGTCCTGTTTTTGTTCTGCTTCATTTCTTGAGGAATATATGATTTGCTTTTGCGCAAAGTTCAAACGATCGTGAGTTTCCAGGTGAGCAGTTCTGCAACTGGCAAGGTCGTAAACAAATTGTCCATTGTAATGTTTCGGCCACTCCCTTGGTATTTAGCAGACAAATCCTTCACAACTCGTTCGCCTTGGTTCATTTCCCTACCAGTTTCTGCTTGGCCAGTATATATTTGTCCATGCAGTGGATATGCATTTGTGGCATCGCAAATCCACCAAACCTTGACACCATATTTAGCAGGTTTTGACGGTATGTACTGCGTAAACGGTGTGCGTCCACGGTAAGGAAATAATTGTTCATCAATCGTCAAGCATGAGCTGGGCTTTTAATGTGCAGCAAGATTATTGTTCATCATCGTCCACAACTCACTGATCGGTGCTGCTTTATCAGTTAGTAAGCGTGTTGTACGAGTGCTTTTATCGTCAAATCTTAGGAACCGCAATATCGAACAGAAACGGTTGACTCCCATTGTGGAGCGATATAAAGGATAGTTTTTGACGCTCCATAAATCTCGAACATGTTCTCCATTGCTATGGTTCGCACCAGTCATAATAAGTATGCCAAAAAATGTATACAGCTCTGTTATTGACACAGGTGTCCATGACTTAGGAGTTGTGTTTGGATGCGCATTGTTGTAAGCATTATAAGTTTCTTTTGCTAACTTATTTGTGTGGCGCATAATTATATCAGCCATTTCAACGTTCATGAAACATTTGAATGTTTGCTCTATTGACAACATTTCAGTGCATCTAGCTGGTCCAGAACGTTCTCTTATAATATTTTGTCTGAGTACCTGGCGACTTACATTTGGTTCTTTCATCCACTCAGTACCATCACGTGCAACAAATTTTTCGGCACTAGCAGGTAATTCATTATTTTCTTCTACATCTTCTTCTTCATCATCCTCATAGTCCGCATTATCAGGTAATACTTCTGCGGCACTTTGCGAAACTTTAGCATCGTCATCAGCAATTTCAATTTCATTGATTTGAATTTCTTCTTCATCTTCTGAGTCAAAGTCATAGGGAGCGTCATCGTTACAAATTTCATCAAATAAAGATTGTATACATATATGATTCTCGCTGTTCCTCAGTTAGCCTGCATAATAAAAAAATTAGTATATGTTTACATTGTTGCTTATTTTACATTTTTTACTTTCTAGTATATGCTGCAGTTGATAAATATTCGTTTCTTCTTGAAGTCGTTTCGTATCCAGTTATTTATAGTTTCAGTTATATTTATTTTCACTTATATTTTCACTTCTTACACTTTTGAGCACCAAAACAATAATGAAAATATCAACAGGCAGCATTTATAACAACACCTCGTGTGAAACCAACCCTTGCAGCTGCATATAAAATACTAAAACCAGTTATACCAGTGTATTTGCTACCTACGTACCTATACCTTGCGCGATCTTTTTGCGCATATCTTTTGAACCAGGTAGAATATTTCAATGAAATAAAAACCAAAATGTGTATTCGTTGTTACTCTACAAGTATATTATTATAAATTATATTATTTTGTTTTGCACTTATCAGGACAACAACAAAAACAAAAATCCGCTGTTGCATGTCCTGACTTTATTTGCCCATATCGCTGGAACCATAGAAATCGGTTGAATAAGCATTAAAAAAACCGCAAAATAAGGTCCCGGGTACAAACGTATCCAGGGTGTGTGTTCTAGGGTTAAGCGGAGTACTACTTAACCGGGCCTAACTGTACACATAAATCAGAGGAATATTGAATATTTTCTCTTATACATTTCTTGACTTGATAATCGACAAATAAACTATGTTGTCAATTTTATTCTTATATATTTGAATACTACATATTTTTGCGGGGTAGTTACTTTTTCCTTCTCATACATATGAGAGAAATTGTTCAATTTGTGATTTTTAGCTATTGCCATCGTCGCGAAAAGACGCTTGTAGACAAAGGCATGCTTGGCGAGATGTAATGGTGTTTGTTTTTATGAATGAAGCAAGTTTGCCTGCTGAAAGTGCGCCTGCGTTCATGAATGAATATGTTGTTGTGTGTTTTTCTACAAATTTGGGCATCGACTATTTGGCTGTCATATTGACTTGTGACGCTGCATATGCTATTTGAGGCAATTGTTGTTTTTGTAGAACAATGTTTGTAATTTTTCGGGTGACATATCTACATGTGTACGCATAACTGTATGTAAGTTATGTATTATTTATGTGCTAATGTCATGCAAGCATATTTATGTATGAGCAGCGCGCACATGTTAGTACATTTATCACTATTGTAATATATTTAATTTTTTTAATATATTGTGATAATTTGTTGTATACATATTATACATATATAATGAGGTATACACGTAAGCATTAATATATCAAATTCAAGAAATAATTAAAAAATAGGCCATATTTTCACATTAACTAAGAATATTGCTTTGAAAAAGTTAATTAATGCAAATGTATTCAATTGCACCTGTATTCTTAAACAGGCAAAAAAAGAATTCATATGAATACACATGTTTGCATATAAACGTATAAAAATATAAGCAAAGGAGCTAACATAAGTCTTTTTTTTTTTTGTTTTTTGAGTAGGGGGAAGCATCGAAAGCCGGAGTGCGGAACTTTAAACCGCTAAACCTAACCTACTCCCAACTCAGGACTCTCCCATGGGACCACCGATTAAGTATTACTTCGTGTTAAATTATCGACTGTAAAACTACCACCGAGTGTGGTTTTTAGTTTTTCCCTTGTATTTGAAAATCTAGGGCAATAAAATAATACATGTTCAGAGTCTTCTATATGCTCTGTACACGTCGGACAGTTCGGACTAATGTCATTGTGGAATCTGAAAAGGTAGCTTCTAAAGCACCCATGACCACTAAGTATTTGGGTCAGATAAAAGTCTAGGTCCCCATGTCGTCTATCAATCCAAGAGTGGATGTCCGGTGTAAGTCGGTTAGTCCAACGCCCTTTGGATGGATGAGGAATTCCACCGCTCCTATCACATTTTAATGCTCTTGTTCCTCTCCTCTGTCTTTGTCGATACTGTTTTAGGCCCTGATAGATGATATAAACGCTCGAGTTCATCACCCTTGATGTCAACGGGCAGCATGCTGGCTAATACTTCAGCAGCGTCAGTTGATGTAGTCCGGAAAGCACTTATTACTGGAATTGCAGAAAGCCTATGAACTGCAATTATTTGTTTAGCATACGCTTTTATATTCATTGCCTGTATCCATACTGGTGCTGCGAATAGTATTATGGAACTCATTGCTTTCGCTATTAAGAATCGCCGGCTGGAACGCACACAGCCTGTATTGGTCATCATTCTCGATAGTGCATTGTGCTTTACTGGAGGAATACTCCAGGTGTTCTTTGAATTTTAATTTAGAATCTAATATTACCTCCAGATACTTCAGCTGCTTCTGCGAAGTAATCTCGCACTCCCCTATGGTGAGCTTTATTTGTTCCTCTACCTTTCTGGTGCTTATAAGTAAAACTTCAGTTTTTGCTCCGCCAGTTCCAAACTCACAGAAGAGAACCAGTGCCGTAGATCATTTACCCACTCATTGCATTTGCTTCTTAGGTCGACTAATTGTTTTGCCACTGCTACCACCATGAGATCGTTCGCATATGCTATTAGTTTCACATCTTTTGGTTGCTGCCTTCTTAGCACCCCGTCATACATGAGGTTCCATAACAGCGGGCCTAACACTGACCCTTGGGGTACTCCACTCGAGATAGAGTAGCTCTTGGCTCCTTCGTTGGTATCATAAATCAGCCTTATATTTTTAAAATAACTCGTTATAATGTTTATGAGGTATTCTGGGGCGCGAGTTTTTTCCAGGGCTTCGATTATGTGTGCCCATTTTGCCGTGTTGAACGCATTCTTGACATCCAGGGTGATCAGCGCGCAGTACTTTTTCGTGCCACCTTTCCATCTTTTCCCACTTACTGCACATTTCGCAGTATCGACGACTTTTCGTAGTGCGTCAATAGTGGATTTCTTTTTTATAAAGCCGTATTGTCTCTCTGATAATCCGCCGGCTTTCTGGATTACTAACTCCAAGCGGTTTCGTATTATACTTTCGAGCGTTTATATCATCTACCTTATACCTTACCCATTGTGTCGAGTATACACAAAGGTCAGTACGATGAAGGTTCTTCAGGTTTTTTTTTTGGTTTTGGGAGCAGAACCAAACGTTGTACTTTCCACGAGTCGGGGAATACCTCTTCCTTTATACAAGCGTTGTACATTTTAGCAAACAGTTGAGGTTTTGAGCTTATAGCTTCCTTCAAGGCTCTATTAGGTATGCCATCTAATCCAGGCGCTTTGTTGTTTTTTATTTTCTTTGCTATGGCCAGGAGCTCTTCTTCTGTGACTAAAGGGGATGACTCTGCAGCTTCGTTTTATCGCTTGGCATATGAAATCTGGTCGTATTTCGGGAATAATGTTTCGACGACTTTTCCCATAAAAGATGCATCTTTCGGTTGCTGCTGCTTATTTTTAAAACTTGACATACAGATTTTGTAAGCAGTTCCCCAAGGGTCTATGTTTGCTTCTTTACAGAGCTTTCCAAAACATGACTTTTTTCTCCGGGCAATTGCCGACTTCAGAAGCTTCTTGTGGCTTCTAAATTCTTCTTTTAGGCGATTTTCGTTCGTTTTAACCTGTTTACGCTGTAGACGCCATCTAGCTGAGTGACAAAGCTTTCTCAGCGTGGAAATTTCCACATTCCACCAATAAACAGGCTCTGGGGTGTGCGAAATTTGAGCTATAATCGCCATATGATCACTAAATGTGTATATATTTGACACCGTCCACTATATGTGCCTGCTGAGTGAATCATTTGCGAACAGAATGCCAATTATGGATTCTTTGTTTACTTTTTGGTACGTGTTTTGCGATCCACTGTTTATTATTGTTAGGTTCATTTGACTTAGGAATTCTTGTATTAGGCGCCCGCGATGGTTTGTATATCTGCTGCCCCATGCAGTCGACCATGCGTTGAAATCACCCGCTATTACAATTGGAGTTTTGCCTCTGGTTTCTAAAGAGACCCTTAAGAGGAATTCTTCAAATACTATAATTGCTACGCTGGGACGAGCATAGCAACTAACAAAATATATCCCTTGTATATTCGCCCATGTGAAAAAGTTATGAGCTTCTCTGGAGCTGGTCTTGAAAGGTTGTCCTTTGGAGGACCATATTGCTGCCTTGCAATCCATGTGCTTTCCGGACGCTGGAAGTATTGTTCACTTAGTATGGCGACATCAATGTTCTCTTCTGTGATTGTCTGGTCTAGTAAATCCTGTGCTGCTGCGCAATGATTTAAGTTTAAGTTTAGAGTCTTCATCATCTCCAGGTGCTTGGGGCAAGTCATGCGTTGGCGCATGCCTTTGCTAAATGTCCCGCGGTTCCGCAACGGGTGCATTGAGAAGATCTGTCTGTCAAACTGCGGCAGTTACGCGCCATGTGACCCAGGTGGAAACATTTACGTACGTCTCTAACAGCAATATATATGTAGTTCTGAGCATAATTTTATTCAATGCTCAGCTCTGTTCAAGCGCAACTGTTAAGATTTCTCCCGCCGAGCCGGCAGTGGCGAAACTCCCTCATCTCAAACGAGTTAGCTAAAAAGATTTTTACGTTCTCCGTGCCGTGAACCATCTCTATGATAAACGTTCTCTGCTACATATAGACTACGTATAGACTACTACGTATAGACTGCGTATCGCCCATATATTCCATAATAATAATAATATAGCGTGGTGATCGTAACCACGGCCTGTATCGCCACGGCGACAATCATATCGATATGGGTGTATGCCATTTATATCGTTCCTTCAAGAAGAATTTCAGTTGGAAATAAACAACAATCCGAGAGAATGTACTTCAAGATATGGAACAGCAATAGATGCTGTCTGTATTAGATATCTGGGTAATGTGATGTCTAATACTTTTGTAACATACTTCAGTTATCATCGACCAATTGTCACAGTAATACCGTCAGAGGCAACTTCGAATGTAACTAATTCGGAAGTCACTGATGAAAAAAATTGAGTTGACGTGATTTTAAACAAATATTTCGATAAAATTTTGTATATAAAGAAAATAAATATTTATTGAATAAACTATCTGTCATCATTTTCTGGAAAAAATTCATAATATTGTATTCTTTCATTGTGTACCATATTTAGTTCCTGTCATAATCTATACTTTTTAACCTATTACTTGTATAAAATAATTTCAATGTTTCACATCTGCCAGCTGTCAACTAACAGCTCAGTCTTTTTTTTATACTCTCGCAACTAAGTTGCTACGGAGAGTATTATAGTTTTGTTCACATAACGGTTGTTTGTAAGTCCTAAAACTAAAAGATTCAGATAATAACCCTATATCATATACCAAAGTGATCAGGGTGACGAGTAGAGTTGAAATCCGGATGTCTGTCTGTTCGTCCGTCGTCTGTCCGTGCCAGCTGTAACTTGAGTAAAAATTGAGATATCATGATAAAACTTGGTACACGTATTTCTTGGCTCCATAAGAAGGTTAAGTTCGAAGATGGGCAAAATCGGCCCCCTGCCACGCCCGCAAAATGGCGAAAACCGAAAACGTATAAAGTGTCATAACTCAGACATAAATAAGGATATTAAAGTGAAATTTGGACAAAGGATCGCATTAGGGAGGGGCATATTTTCGCGTAATTTTTTTGGAAAAGTGGGCGTGGCCCCGCCCCCTACTAAGTTTTTTGTACAAATCTCGGAAACTAATATAGCTATGTCAACCAAACTCTATAGAGTCATTTCCTTCAGGCATTTCCATATATATACAGTTCAAAAATGGAAGAAATCGGATAATAACTACGCCCACCTCCCATAAAAAGGTTATGTTGAAAATCACTAAAAGTGCGTTAACCGACTAACAAAAACGTCAGAAACTTAAATTTTACGGAAGAAATGGCAGAAGGAAGCTGCACCCAGGCTTTTTTTTAAGTTGAAAATGGGCATGGCATCGCCCACTTATGGACCAAAAACCATATCTCAGGAACTACTAGACCGATTTCAATGAAATTCGGTATATAATATTTTCTTAACACCCTGATGACATGTAAGGATGGTAAACTCGATTCCGATTCTACTCGAGAATCGAGTTTTCTCGTAAAATAATCGATTTTTCGAATGTCAAGAATCGATTCTTAATCGACTTCGACTGCTGAAGATCGATTCCGAAAAATCGATTAATTTACGAGAAAACTCGATTTCTAGTAGAATCGGAATCGAGTTTACCATCCCTACTGGCCGCCATCGCGTGCACATATAATAACCACCACAAAAAAATGATTTTTTTTCCATGTAATTTATATGGAAAACAGAAAATTTGAAACAGGCGCCTCTTAATATTAATATTAAGAGCTCATCTTTTGAGTGACTTTCTTTTTCACATTTTCGAAAGTTTTTAGCCTGTTTTTCAGTTGAAAAAAAAGGTTGACTCAGAATGACACACCCTAATACATATATTATTTCCTTGGCACATTTGTCTGTATGTTTACGAAAGAAAATACGAGCCACATAAGTACATACGTACAAACATTCATAAGGGAAATACAAGTTCTGCATCTTTTCGCATCTCCGTTGTCACAGGCAACCAATGGCCGAAACTCAGGCTTTGTCAAAGAGTCAATCTGTCGAAGTACTGACGCGACGACAAAGCGTCACAACATTGTGTTGATAGAAAATCCGAGCTGTGCCGAAAGAAACTAACAAACGATCGCCCATTGTTACCGCTTCCCTTGCTGCTCGAACAGCCTCGCCAACAAGCTAGCCTAAATTTGTATATTAATTTGTAGGTTTTTGTATGAGCTTGCGAACATATCGACGCCTATTTTTGCGAGCGAGGGAAAAATATTTTAGATATCACAAATATTATACATTGGATTTTGCCACTTTTGTCACTCAGTGTTTTTTTTTTTTGTGTTTTGAGGGTTTGCCTCATAAAGTTTTCAATTTATGATTTTTAGCGTTTGCCATCGTCTCGAAAAGTCGCTTGTAGGAAAAGGCATGCTCGGGGAGATGTTACGGCGTCTGTTTTTATGAATGAAGCGAGGTCGCTTGTGGAATATGCGCCTGCGTTTACGAATGATATCGTTTTTGTTGTAAAATTTACTACATTTGAGCTTCGCCAATTTGTCTGCCATATTGACTTGCCATGCTTATGGTATTTGAGACGACTGTTGTTTTAGTAGAACAATGTTTCAATTTTTTGTTGGTGACATTTACATGTGTACGCATATGTATGTTTGTATGCTTGCGCATTATTGAAGTTATACTTCTTATACGAGTTCGGAAAAGGTTGCGATAGATTCAGGTTGCGCAACCTTGCTCAATATGGATCTACGCAACCTTGTCTGCGAAGATGTTCGAGCAGCAAGCGAAGCGGTGACGACAATCGGCGATCGTTTGTTCGTTTCTTTCGGCACAGCTCGGCTTTTCTACCAACAACACAATGTTGCCATGCTTATGCTGTTGTAGTTTTTGTAGAACAATGTTTCAATTTTTGGTTGGTGACATATTCAATTAAAAAATCAATTCTGTTGGGATTCGAACCTAGGTACCTACGTGCTCGTCGTAACTTTTCAAGCGCTTACCACCAAGACCACCATTGACACTTGTATTGCGTTGTCCTAATTATGGTTTGGTTATGCATGAAAGAAATATACAATGGATCGCCGATTGTTAACTCTTTCCTTGCTGCTGCTGCGCATATGTATGTTTGTATGCTTGTTCATTATTGAAGTTATACTGCTTTTTCTTTCCTTTGTCTCTCATTTCTGCGAATTCTCAACTATTTTATGTGCCCTTTTGTTAAAATACCCTGCGTTGGCCCTTGAAAAATTAAGGCTATACTTTACAGGATTATTTCTGTAGTTAGTCTTCATTTACATTGTTTGGAAATCGACCCGCGATGACGAGGTATATCGTTTTATCTGACAGCGTGAGGTTTAAGAAGTTCATTTCTAATTTTGTCTTGTGGCATATTAGAAATGATGTTTCTTCGAAAATCGTTCGCTTACAACGGATAAAACGACTTCTGTGTGGTGATTTTAATGAATAAATTCCTTTTGGTTGAAATGCTCTGCGTTGGCCGTTGAAAAGTTAAGACTATACTTCTCAGGATCATTCATTCCTTTCATTTCTTCAAAGAAATTAAGGCAGCTTCGCCTACAAACATGCGTAAATACATATGTATGTATGTATACGTATGATCGTGAATACATATCGACGCAGATTTTTGCGAGAAGCACCAGAAAGTTGTGCAATTTATGACTTTTGGCTTTTGCCATCGTCGCGAAATGACGACTTGTTGGCAAAGGCATGCTCGGGGAAATGTTACGGCCTCTATTTTTATGAATGAAGCGAGATCGCTTGTGGAATTTGCGCCTGCGTTCATGAATGAAATCGTTTTTGTTGTAAAATGTACTACACTTGTTCTTCGCCAATTTGGCTGCCATATTGTCTTGTGAAGATCAGTTTTTTGTTGGTGACATATTCATATGTGTACGCATATGTGTACGCATATGTATGTTTGTATGCTTGTGCATTATTTGTTTGGCAATGTATGCAAATATATGTACATATAAGTATATATGAATGTATGAATATGCAAGTCAATGCGCGCACATGTAATAAGTATATTGATAAGTGATGAAAATATGATTTCAATTTCTGAACGCGCACATGCGTATACATACACTCATATGAGCATGTGCAGATGCACAAGTTAGGATAGAAGATGTATGCCTTTTAACATCGTATACTATACAAATAAATATTTTTCTTACTAATAGAAATTAAATTTATCACAATATTATGAAAAATATTTATTTGTATAGTATACGATGTTAAAAGCAAAAAATTAAAAATTTATTCTGTCGAGATTCGAACCTGTGACCTGTAGTATCATCCTGACTTTCCAAGCGCTTACCACCAACACCACCATTGACACTTATGTTGCGCTGACTTAAGTATGGTTTGGTTATGCATGTACATAAGAAACATACGATGGTTCTAATAATTTTGTTTAAGTATAGAAATATGCTTTTGTAGAACATTTGCTTTCGCAAACATACAGACAAATGTGCAAACGACATTTTGCTTCTACGCTGGTCAAATTTCTATACAAAAATCGGCTGAAATGTGTGAGAAAATAAAAAATGGACAACTAAGGCAAATAATTTTTAAAAAATTTATTGACAATTAAATATAAATAAAAATACATGTAAATTTACTTAAATTTTTTGAAATTTATTTTCGCATTTTTCGGCACTTTCAAATTAATTAATATAAGTAAAATTCACTACTTAACCCGCACACGTCTTATTCGCGCAAAATTTCCAACTTTATGAAAATTGGCGCAATTATTGACACTTCAATTTTATTTAAAGTTTAAAATATGTTCACATATGAATATATAATATATTTGATTTTGGCGCAATTATTGACACTTGTTTTAATATACAAAATTGGGCCAAAACGAAACAATGAAATACATAATTACTTTTGCATGTCAATATGGAAATGCCGACGGCAAAACGCAAAGGCATGTAATGCACATATGTGCATACATACATACAAGTGATTTCTTGGTTGAAAGCAAAAATTGAAGCATGAGAAACTGAAATGCCGACGGCAAAACGAAATTGCTTATATTCGTACATTGCGTATGAATCATGAAAATATCATCATAATGTTTAGGTAAATCTTTTATATATTTAAAATGAGTTATTATAAAATAAGATCAAATTAGCATTAAATAATTTGAAAGATAATAAATCAAAAATAAAAGAGTTCTACATACATATTTCCATCCTATCGAATATCAAAGAAATCATTTTATAAATACATATATTTCTGTCTCTTCATATTCTCGGTTAGAATATGTGAGAGAATTGTAAAAAATGTTAAAATTGCGAGGCTAATTCCGACCTACAATGTTAACAAATGCGGTGAATTCCCTAATTTGAATCTATCAAATGTTCGCAGTCGAACCTGCACCTTCTCTATACTTTTAAGTTCTCTGGTCAGTCTTCATTTACTTTCTTTGCAAATCGATCCCCGATGACGAGGTGACTATTCACATGTGTGCGCATATGTATGTTTGTATGCTTGTTCATTATTGAAGTTATACTGCTTTTTCTTTCTTTTGTCTTTCATTTCCGCGAATTCTCAACTATTTTATGTGCCCTTTTGTTAAAATACCCTGCGTTGGCCCTTGAAAAATTAAGGCTATAATTTACAGGATTATTTCTGTAGTTCTTCTTCTTCTTAATTGGCGTAGACACCGCTTACGCGATTATAGCCGAGTTAACAACAGCGCGCCAGTCGTTTCTCCTTTTCGCTACGTGGCGCCAATTGGATATTCCAAGCGTAGCCAGGTCCTTCTCCACTTGGTCCTTCCAACGGAGTAGAGGTCTTCCTCTTCCTCTGCTTCCCCCGGCGGGTACAGCGTCGAATACTTTCAGAGCTGGAGTGTTTTCGTCCATTCGAACAACATGACCTAGCCAGCATAGCCGCTGTCTTTTAATTCGCTGAACTATGTCAATGTCGTCGTATATCTCGTACAGCTCATCGTTCCATCGGATGCGATATTCGCCGTGGCCAACGCGCAAAGGACCATAAATCTTTCGCAGAACTTTCCTCTCGAAAACTCGCAATGTCGACTCATCAGTTGTTGACAACGTCCAAGCCTCTGCACCATATAGCAGGACGGGAATTATGAGCGACTTATAGAGTTTGGCTTTTGTTCGTCGAGAGAGGACTTTACTTTTCAATTGCCTACTCAGTCCGAAGTAGCACCTGTTGGCAAGAGCAATCCTGCGTTGGATTTCCAGGCTGACATTGTTGGTGGTGTTAATACTGGTTCCTAAATAGACGAAATTATCTACAACTTCAAAGTTATGACTGTCAACAGTGACGTGAGTGCCAAGTCGCGAGTGCGACGACTGTTTGTTTGATGACAGGAGATATTTCGTCTTGCCCTCGTTCACTGCCAGACCCATTTGTTTTGCTTCCTTGTCTAGTCTGGAGAAAGCAGAACTAACGGCGCGGGTGTTAAGGCCGATGATATCAATATCATCAGCATACGCCAGCAGCTGTACACTCTTATAAAAGATGGTACCTTCTCTACTAAGTTCTGCAGCTCGAACTATTTTCTCCAGAAGCAGGTTGAAAAAGTCACCCGATAGGGAATCGCCTTGTCTGAAACCTCGTTTGGTATCGAACGGCTCGGAGAGGTCCTTCCCGATTCTGACGGAGCTCTTCGTGTTGCTCAACGTCAGTTTACACAGCCGTATTAGTTTTGCGGGGATACCAAATTCAGACATCGCGGCATAGAGGCAGTTCCTTTTCGTGCTGTCGAAAGCAGCTTTGAAATCGACGAAGAGGTGGTGTGTGTCGATTCTCCTTTCACGGATCTTTTCCAAGATTTGGCGCATGGTGAATATCTGGTCGGTTGTTGATTTTCCAGGTCTAAAGCCACACTGATAAGGTCCAATCAGTTTGTTGACGGTGGGCTTTAATCTTTCACACAATACGCTCGATAGAACCTTATATGCGATGTTGAGGAGGCTAATCCCACGGTAGTTGGCGCAGATTGTGGGGTCTCCTTTTTTATGGATTGGGCATAGCACACTTAAATTCCAATCGTTGGGCATGCTTTCGTCCGACCATATTTTACAAAGAAGCTGATGCATGCTCCTTATCAGTTCTTCGCCTCCGTGTTTGAATAGCTCGGCCGGCAATCCATCGGCCCCCGCCGCTTTGTTGTTCTTCAGGCGGGTAATTGCTATTCGAACTTCTTCATGGTCGGGCAATGGGACGTCTGCTCCATCGTCATCGATTGGGGAATCGGGTTCGCCTTCTCCTGGCGTTGTGCATTCTCTGCCATTCAGCAGGCTGGAGAAGTGTTCCCTCCATAATTTAAGTATGCTCTGGGCATCGGTCACTAGATCACCTTTGGGGGTTCTACAAGAGTATGCTCCGGTCTTGAAACCTTCTGTAAGCCGCCGCATTTTTTCGTAGAATTTTCGAGCATTACCCCTGTCGGCCAGCTTATCAAGCTCTTCATACTCACGCATTTCGGCCTCTTTCTTTTTCTGTCTGCAGATGCGTCTCGCTTCCCTCTTCAATTCTCGGTATCTATCCCATCCCGCACGTGTTGTGGTCGATCGTAACGTTGCGAGGTAGGCAGCCTGTTTTCTCTCCGCTGCGGCGCGGAGTTCTGTAGTTCTGTAGTTAGTCTTCATTTAA
Organism: Bactrocera neohumeralis; assembly: GCF_024586455.1. Classification (NCBI taxonomy): domain Eukaryota; kingdom Metazoa; phylum Arthropoda; class Insecta; order Diptera; family Tephritidae; genus Bactrocera; species Bactrocera neohumeralis. The sequence goes on along the minus strand of NW_026089622.1, from coordinate 9,921,033 downwards.
ATTTTTGTGGAAGTCGACCCGCGATGACGAGGTATATCGTTTTATCTGACAGCGTGAGGTTTAAGAAGTTCATTTCTAATTTTGTCTTGTGGCATATTAGAATTGATGTATACTTCTCAGGATCATTCATTCCTTTCATTTCTTCAAAGAAATTAATGAACTTTAGAAATATGCATATTTGCATTATTTCGTTGTCATTTCCATATTCGTTGCAATAGAATTTCTATGGCATAAGTAAAGTAATGGCCGCCGATTGTCACCCCTTGCCGCTGTAGCAGCTTCGCCTACAAACATGCGTAAATATGTATGTATGTATACGTATGATCGTGAATACATATCGACGCAGATTTTTGCGAGAAGCACCAGAAAGTTGTGCAATTTATGATTTTTAGCTTTTGCCATCGTCGCGAAAAGACGACTTGTTAGCAAAGGCATGCTCGGGGAGATAATAAATTATAATAAATTTATAAAATGTGAATTTAAGTTTTCTAGTTTTCTTTCATACAAAATGATATGCATTTCTTGGAATATCACTAAGAAGTATAACTTCATCCGCGCGTAGGGACTTCTCGCACCTTTTTTTTTTTGTTTGGAAGTGTATACGAATATATGTACATACGTATAAGTATTCATAATATATATGAATGTATGAACATGCAGATCAATGCGCGCACATGTAATATATTGATAAGTGATAAAATGATGATTTGAATTTCTGAATGGAATGGCACATGCGTATACATACATACATATGTACATTTATATGAGCAGATAATAAGATTAATATGATAGACGATGTACATATTTATATATTGTTGTGATAAATTCAATTTCTATTAGTAAGAAACATAATATAAAAATATTAATTTGTATGTTAGATTATATTATGTAAAAACCAAATAAAATTATTAAATATGCAAGTCCAAATTGACTGCAAATATTACTATGCATGCATTCATGCTTATACTTATACTCGTACCATAATTATTTTTACATGCCAATATGGAAATGCCGACGGCAAAACCCAAAAGCATACATATTGCCAAACATTGCGATTCCCTAGTTGAAAGCAAAAATTTAAGCATGAAAATATCACAATGCTGTTGTTGGGAGTATCATCATGAGCTTGCGTACATACTTATGTATACTATATCTACTTATGTACATATGTATCTATGTAAGTCTCTTCATATTCATCAGTATGTGAGAGAGCTATATTTGTACACATTTTTCGATGTTAAAATTAAATATCAAAGAACTTATTTTCCTTCAATATTGTCTGCTTGGGCATACATGCCATGTCATTATATGCCGAAAGTAGATAGGAATATTGATTTCTCTTCATATTCTTTGTTTAAGTATGTGAGAGAACTGTTCAAAATGTTAACATTTCACAGCGTGAAATCTGTGGTTGTGAGTTGAATTCCTTACTTCAATTTTAACAAATGTTAGCTGTCGAACCTGCACCTTCTCTATGTTTAAAGTCCTCTGGTTTAGGCGTAAGTCTTTCCATGCTGAAATGCCAAACAGTACTGGACAAAAATAACATCACACCTTGGCACGAGTCACACGTGATCAGTCAAAAAACGCTATTGATAGAAGTACCTCTACTTGTATCACCCGTTACTGTAGAGCCGATCAGTTAATGGGGCAGTTTAACAGTGCACTGTTTTCCAAACTTCACAGTTGCTATTTAAAAAAGTCGGCCAATTTCGGTAAAAAAAACTTCTTGGGTTCTTCTGAATAAAACACAACGTGTTGATTTGAGTGCGGTAATAATTGCTACGCTCTGATATCTTTGATCTTTATTAGTAAAATCACTTATGTATATTTATATTCTTAGAATTCTATGTGTAACGGCTTATTACTAAAAATGCTTTGGCATTACATTAAGTGATGAAACGCCGGAGCATTGAATTTCCAATTATTCTCATTACCAAAACAAATAATGGAATATTGAATTATGCTTACTTATCAAAACAAATGAAAGAAATTAATACTCTTATTAAATAAAGTATTCTGCTGACCAAGCAGTAATACCGTGGGAGGATACAATTTGTTTACATTTATCATAAAGTGTCTGTGTGGCTGCTGCCGTTAACTCCACCCTCTCTAAAATGAATCGTCCCCGATTCAATATCATTTTTTGATATATTGTAAATTCTTTCTAAAATAGCGTTATATGACAATTCTTGGAATTTTAATTCTTTGCTTTGCTTATTAGTTTTATATGATTTTTCTAATTTTAAAATCTTATAGATTATGTATAGTATTATTAATAGTACAAGTATTACAATCATGTAACAGAAAAGTGCATGATTTTTAAATTCTTTAATTCGTTCACTCAAAATATTTATGTTTTCAAATTTAAATTCTTTATTTTTTGTTTCAATATATTATAGAATTTCAAAGTTATTAATAGGATTATTTTTTAAATATTTCCAAATTTTACAATCAATATTTTCATAAATTATATTATCAATGTTTGTATAGTTTTCAAATGTTACAAGGTAAACTCCATTTATGGCAGAGTCATCTATAGCATGATTTCCAGAGACTAATATTGCTCCTTCTTTAATTATATTTATATCTATATGTTTTTCTTTAATTTTTTTACATTTTCCTTATTTATTGGACAAAATATCTGATAGGCTAATATTTTATTATTAATTTTACAATACGTATTTATCATTTCTTTTTTGCAGTTTTTTATATTTATGTATGTATTCGTTTTTGCATTTCGCAATTTCATTATCATTATTAATTTACCATCTTTTTATGTAATTGCTCTTACTTCATAATATTTGTAATCATATATAACTTTTTAGTTCCAACCATAGACATGCCTATAAAGAAAACTCTATCAAAATTTCAAGTAAATCGGTTAAGTAGAACCTGAGAAATCGTGGGTATCGTTCCGAAAAAGTCAGTTTTGAGAAAAACGCGTTTAAAGTTTTTCGTAAAGTCTTTTGTTCGATTAGTTCCGGCAGAACCAGTTTGGATGCCGGGTCAGAAAAATGCCTATATCTCCGAAAATAGTTTGAATTTTGAAAAATCCTCTTGTACACATATTCTTGAATAGTTAAACTTTGAAAATAAAAAAAAAATTTCGATTTTTTTATATTTCTAGACCAGAATACCCCCTTAATAAATATAACTATTACATCTTTATTTCTGTTCTATTTTAAAATTTGAAATATCTTTAAATCAGTTATTGTCTCAATCGCCCATGTTCCTTTTTAATTATGCTTTTAATCTCGTCTAAATTTAAAATTGTCGGGTCTAAAATTCCCATTTTTCCTATAGCTATTGTATTAATCATATTTTGAAATTCAGTTATTAGGAACTGATTTTTTCATTTCGTTAGAATTTTGATATCTGAGTTTTCATTAATATTATTAATTGTTTCAGTTAATTGGTTAATAATTTCAAAAATTTAGAATTTGTTGTGTATTGTTTATTATTGTTTTCAATTAATTCGTTTAATTTATTATTTATTAACACTAGGTCGTCATGGTCTGGTGTTCCTGCTATCCACTTCCATAGTGTACCTATTTCATTTATTCCTCTCCTATATCTTGTATCCTTAATTTGTAGCTGTTCTAATAAAGTTTCTATGAGTTCCATTTCTGGATCTGTGTCTAAATCGTTAATATATGCTTTGTCTTGTTCATCATTTTGTTTAAAATTTCTATATCTGAATTTTATATTATAATAATTTGTGTCTGAACTTAAGTATGTTCTCTAAAGTATGTTAAATTAGTGATGTGGAAAATATCTCCGTAGTCATTATACAGGGCTACATCTCCGTCTTCTAATAACACGTAATCTTCTCTTGTGAAGTCCACAATGTCTGTCATTATATTAGTAATTAATGTTAGAATAATTAAGGGTATAATCCTCTAAAAATATATAATCAAGATTTAATTTTATCTTTATGTACTATTCTATTCCTGTAGTTAATTCTAACTTTATTCCCTAAGTCTTCTTTTACTACCTGTTTCTTATATCTAAGATTCAGCTTATTTCTTTATCCTACTACGTTTTCATAAATTATTTCTCCAGGGTGAAATGGGAAGCTTGTATTATTGCCTGAATACATTTGAGCAATTTTTTTCTTTTACATGTGTTTGAAATTCAGTAAATTCTTCGAAATTATTTTCATTGGAAATATTGAAATTATTTATTTTGAAAATATTAGTACCTCCTTTTTTTGGAGAATATTTTTTTATTTTATTGTCGGCATTATCTTCGACTGGTATCCATGGATTTTCTTGGCCAAGTAGTTTAAATTTTGTATTTTTATATTTTTATTTGGTTTTTCACCATTTCTTTTTTGTTTTATTTTGCCGGTAAGAACTGCGGCTGACGTTTTAGGATCTTTTTGTCTAAAAAAAAAATGTTTAATTAAATTGGCCGGTATTATCATCGGCTGGCGTTGTAGAACTTCTTTGTTCCACAATATACTTTTTATTTAATTTTCCGGTATTATCATCGGCTGGCGTTGAAGAACTTTTTCGTTCCTCAATATTTTTTGCATAATTATTACTTCTACTCTGCAGGTACAAATCTTCAGCTGGCGTTGTAGAGCTTTCCTGCTCCACAGTATTTATTTTTTTATATTTGCCGGTATTTCCGTCGGCTGGCGCTTTAGAAGTCTTTGCTTCCAAAGTAATTTCGTCCATCCTTACTTTTTTGAAGCTCATATTCGCATCCTAAGCTAAATATATCCTCTTCTTTTTCATTATTTATTATTAACTTCTTTTTCTCAAGTTAATCACTGCATTAATGTCCTTCAAAAATTTGAATTCTATTAATAGGTCTGCTTCCAAATTTTCGATTTCGTGAAGTATTTGTTTTTTACCGAAAAATGTAATAATGTGATAATAGCCTATTATCGAAAATCCATTAATTGTTTTTACTCTCTTTGTATGTCCAATTTATTTTTATTTTTGTATATTCCTGATTTAATATAGCAACTAGTTGCTCCCGTATCTATTAATATTTAAAAAAAAAATTTTAAATTTTGACCAGTAACCCTGTCTTTTAGAAAAATATATGGTAGAGTTAATTTTGGGCTAAAAATGACCCCCTTAATATTATTAATGCGCTGCGCCTTAATCGGTGGCTGCACATTCTGTTGTGTACTTCCATGTGGCCTGTTTTCTAAATTGTTTTGTTTAAAGGTTGTTGGCTTTTGCAACACACGGTTGCGTGTATAGATGCTTGAATCGACATCCATTGGTGTAGGTCGTGGTTGGTTATTCTGATAGCCCATTCTTTGGTTGTAATTCCTTTGTGGCTGGACTTGTGGGAACCGTAAATTATTATTGAAATTACCGTTATTGAATCTGTTGTTATTAAAAGTATGTTGCCTGTTATTGTTGTTAGGATTTGAATAGTTTAGTTTTCGCTCGCATATTGTTAGATTCTAATTCTTGAGCTTTTGCCAAAGCATTTGGTAAATCGCTTGGCGATAGTGAAAATAGTATGTTTGCTAATTTTCCGTTTAGCCCCGTTATGAATGTACGTGAGGCATCCAGCATATTTTTGGCATTAAACTCTTTAGTTGCGGCACTATCTGATCCGTAAGTCATTATGGTTTTGTTTATTAGCAAGGTTAATTTCTCATTAACCTTATTATAATATTCAATTATGGAGTAATTGCCTTGACGAAGAATACTCATTTCTTGCTCAATTATATGAGCTGGTCGCTTATCGGCAGTAACCGAAATCTAATCATGCTAAAATAGCATCAAAATTTAAAACTCTTCCGTGGTTGGACAAAATGTCATTAGCATCGTGAGTAATTTATTTCTTAATATAGTCAATGCAGCAAAATACCTACGGCTGCCTCTTATGTATAAACTTATTGCATTGTTAGCCAATTCCCTCCAGCAAACATATTTATTCTGTTTTCCCCCAAATTCTGATAAAGACTTTACTACTTCTAGGGATTCGTCACAGCGAATCTCTGAATTTATTACTTCAGGTTTGTAATCGGTTATTGATGTAGACCTCGTTAAGTCTTCTATTTGCCTGCGCATTTCAGATATTTCTAATCTAAGTGATGCATTCGTTGCTGCAATTAGTCTTGCGACTAAGGTCTCATTTCCGCTACTTAAAGCCATTTTTGATTAATTAATTTTTTCTTTTCTTTCCCTTTAGATATGGGCAATTTTCAAATTTATGATTGCCTTTACAATAATCGCAATAATGCAACCTTTCGTATTTTGGAGCAGTAGTATTACTTCCCATTTAAAACAAATCTTCCTTTTTTGATACTTGTATCATCTCTATAGTCTCAGACATAATTGTCTCCTGATTATAATAATCCTCAAGTGTGGCCTTCTCATTTTTCCTATATATTTAAAAACTTTCTCCATACATTTAATTCTAAGTTTATTTTTATTTAGATCCCTTCTTTTTTGTTAATGCTATTGACTTCTACAAATCCTTCAAGATTTCTAACTATTCTGTCTAATTCGTTATAGTCCAAGTCAGTTGGTAAAGCATACGTCTTTTTTTTATTATAATTTTTATTTTTTGATCCTTTCTAGGAAAGGAGACTCTTTTATTCTGGAGGGTCTGGAGTTCAGAATCGCAGAATTGAGTTCTTGTTATAAACCGGTGGGTCCCCTTTGCGGTGATGAATCGCGGTTTCAAAATATTGGCTTAAATATTATATGTATATCTATATAAATAAAAATGAATTGTTGTTCGTTAGTCTGATTAAAATTCGAGAACGGCTGGGCCGATTGAGCTGACTTTGGTTTTAAAATATTTGTCGTAGTCCAGGGTAGGTCTAAACGGTGAGCAAATAAGGAAAAATTACGAGTAAGATAGAGTAAAACGACAATTCCATTTTCCCATATAAAAGTTGACCACTTACTTGCTGTCAAACATTTGACGGTATTTGTACTCTCAGTTCCACTCGAATTAAGTAACGCATTAAACAAGACTTTTGAATCGACAACATAATATCAACTTTGCTCATAACATCGTGTATTTAAATTTCAATTTCAAATTTCAAAATATATAAATATAATTAATGTGTTGACATGTTTGATGGTGCCAACCTTACAGTGTTACCAACTCTCAAAAATACTTTTATTATAATAACGGGGCATCTCTGCCTGTGCAGACTCCACATTGCTCATTGCTTACTAGATATAGAATACTACATAGTTTGCCATATATCGTAAGCTAGAAGCTGTCTCTTCAGCAGTTTAACAGCGCAGTTTTCATTTATATGAAAATTTCGAACATATCCCATTTCCACATATGCCGGCGGCATTTTAATTTTGGTAATATGAAAATTAGAAGAGCGAGTTAAGGCGGTTGTGTTATATTATAAAAATAAAGTACATTTTCAAAATAACATTCAATATTTAGTTTAATATTGTTAATTTATAGAAATATTATGTTAATATTTTCTCATTTTAAATTTATTATATAAATATAATTAATGTGTTGACATGTTTGATGGTGCCAACCTTACAATGTTACCAACTCTCAAAAATAATTTTATTATAATACGGGGCATCTCTGCCTGTGCAGACTCCACATTACTCATTGCTTACTAGATAAAGAATACTACATAGTTTGCCATATATCGTAAGCTAGAAGCTGTCTCTTCAGCAGTTTAACAGCGCAGTTTTCATTTATATGAAATTTATAGAAATATTATGGAAATTGGGTTGGGAAGTCTTAAACTTAATAAACTTATACAAGCATAAATCAAAATATCATTTCTCATTTTAAATTTATTATTTTAATTTCAAAATATAAATATAATTAATGTGTTGACATGTTTGATGGTGCCAACCTTACAGTGTTACCAACTCTCAAAAATACTTTTATGATAATAACGGGGCATCTCTGCCTGTGCAGACTCCACATTGCTCATTGCTTACTAGATATGGAATACTACATAGTTTGCCATATATCGTAAGCTAGAAGCTGTCTCTTCAGCAGTTTAACAGCGCAGTTTTCATTTATATGAAAATTTCGAAGAGGCAACATATTCCATTTCCACATTTGCCGACGGCATTTTAATTTCGGTAATATGAAAATTAGAAGAGCGAGTTAAGACGGTTGTGTTATATTATAAAAATAAAGTACATTTTCAAAATAACATTTAATATTTAGTTTAATATTGTAATTTAATAATAATTTATAGAAATATTATGGAAATTTGGTTGGGAAGTCTTAAACTTAATAAACTTATACAAGCATAAATCAAAATATCATTTCTCATTTTAAATTTATTATTTTATTTTCAAAATATAAATATAATTAATGTGTTGACATGTTTGATGGTTCCAGTCTTACAGTGTTACCAACTCTCAAAAATACTTTTATTATAATAACGGGGCATCTCTGCCTGTGCAGACTCCACATTGCTCATTGCTTACTAGATATAGAATACTACATAGTTTGCCATATATCGTAAGCTAGAAGCTGTCTCTTCAGCAGTTTAACAGCGCAGTTTTCATTTATATGAAAATTTCGAACATATCCCATTTCCACATATGCCGACGGCATTTTAATTTTGGTAATATGAAAATTAGAAGAGCGAGTTAAGGCGGTTGTGTTATAAAGTACATTTTCAAAATAACATTTAATATTTAGTTTAATATTGTTAATTTATAGAAATATTATGGAAATTGGGTTGGGAAGTCTTAAACTTAATAAACTTATACAAGCATAAATCAAAATATCATTTCTCATTTTAAATTTATTATTTTAATTTCAAAATATAAATATAATTAATGTGTTGACATTTTTGATGGTGCCAGTCTTACAGTGTTACCAACTCTCAAAAATACTTTTATGATAATAACGGGGCATCTCTGCCTGTGCAGACTCCACATTGCTCATTGCTTACTAGATATGGAATACTACATAGTTTGCCATATATCGTAAGCTAGAAGCTGTCTCTTCAGCAGTTTAACAGCGCAGTTTTCATTTATATGAAAATTTCGAACATATCCCATTTCCACATATGCCGGCGGCATTTTAATTTTGGTAATATGAAAATTAGAAGAGCGAGTTAAGGCGGTTGTGTTATATTATAAAAATAAAGTACATTTTCAAAATAACATCTAATATTTAGTATAATATTGTTAATTTATAGAAATATTATGCAAATTGGGTTGGGAAGTCTTAAATTTAATAAACTTATACAAGCATAAATCAAAATATCATTTCTCATTTTAAATTTAGCGGCCATCCATAAATTACGTCACACGAATTTAAGGACTTTTTAACCCCTCCCCCCGTCCTTGTCACAAGTTGTCACATTTTGAACTAACCCCCAACCTGACGTGACGTCACCCATTTTCCAATTTTATGAATTTATCATAAAATAAAAAAAAACAGGTTATTCTATTTATTCTTATATTCATTGAATAATCTTTAATAAAATCAACATTTAGTTAAATATTAAAGTACAGAGACAACGAATGACTAGTCAAGAAATAATAGATACTTAATTGCTAATTAAAAGAACAAAACTTAGTCATCTTGTGTGTATTTGGATGTCAGGAACATTATTCGTATCAACATCGTCTTCTTCCATCCATAAAGCATCGTCATCATTCATTAAACAGAGAATCTCTCGGGCACGTCTAGCCGCAATTCTTTGAGGACGAATTTTCGCGATAGGTAACAGCTCTTGTTTTTTATGTGATTGTTTGTGTTGATTGGTAGCTTTGTATGAAGAAAAATATAGGCCACATATGCTACACGATCTTTTAAATAAGTATGACTCGACACTAGGGCAATAACTATCATATGGAACTTGTTTCAGATGGGATGACGCTTTGAGATTTAATAATATCTGTAGTAATAATGGAGCAAATTTAGCGTCGTTGTCATCACTCCCTGTGACTCCATAACCTTCTGATGTCTGTTTAATTAACACAGGTTGTGGTAAAAATCCTTCTTTTAATAATTTCCAAAGACTAGAACGTCTTACATCGCAACATGCAATAGTTTCACATTTAACTATTTGTAAAAAATATTGTGACTCACGTACATGTTTAGCATACCAAGTAGCATTATTTTTCAACATCATAGCCTGTTCAATATCCAGTGCAGTAACAGTTGGTGCAACATATTCAGCAATGACTGGAAAATTATCAATGACTAACTTGCTCCAAATCTCAGCCAACACTTTGCCCGCACTTTCGAAGTTTCGTTTTTCTAGATCTAAGTCAGTAGTTCGATTAATTGAATCAAGATGTGACCCAAAAGCATCATGTTTTAATAGCACACCAGTAAGTTCGCGACTGAGAGGTGCCATGCGTCGTTCAACTCTGTTAAACGCACTCCTTCCTGGGGCATTTGTAGCTATATAAATTGCATCTAAATTAAAATCTTTAAAATGTTGTAAGGCTGAAACTATAACCCGCTCGTACCGTGGATTTTCATCCGGCCCACCATCGCATGTAAAAATAAAAACCGGTTTTACTAAACCTTCTCTAGTTCGGATCATGTTTTCAAAGATCGGTAATTCAGTAAGCTTGTGAACGTCAGTGGCATGAGTCTCTGCATTGGAAGATGAATGTTTTCCACTACGAATAGCTACATATGTAGGCCCCGAGTATGTTACAGCTTCAGGTGATCCTTCACCATCTTTTTTAATTAGAATTCCCGCATACACCGATGGAATAAGCTTATGTTTTTCAGCAGACGACGACAAAATCATGATCTGGCAATTGAACACGGTAATCAAGGTGCATTAATATTGGCGCTTGAGCATTTGCTGCTGTAATGCCTAAAGGTACACGTGCCTTATCATCCATTGATAAAAAAAATACTTGGTCTGGACCTAAAATTGAAGCCACTGATTCGAGATTTCGTATAGTAGCTGTACAAAATTTTCCATCCTTATGCTTTGAGTGCAGTGTAGAGTCTGGCTTACACAACTTGACTGGAACCAGGAATAAAGGGTTGTTAAACTTATTCCAGTGTGAGAGCGCTCCAAAATTAGCGTTTTTTATAACATTTTCCATTGTGGCCAAATTGAAAAAAATAATTATTTGTGGGCATTTAAATTGAAACACCCAACATTTAATACGAATAAAAACTACTATATAGTTGTTGTTTATTATATGTAGAAACTATTTAAATCTTTTTAAAGAATATTATAACAACTGACTTTTGTCCTTTCAATACCCAATAATAGGATTTAAGCTTGTTAGCTCTCAATCATTAAATGTTTTTAATCATTTTCCATTGAAAATATACTATGATGCTTCAAATTACAAAACCTTTCATCAAATACCTTTAAATTTCACAAATTCATTTAATTTTCATTTTTATAAGTGGTCTTGAACGATGCAACTAATCCCTCCGTTTACATATTTTTTTGGTAAGATTTCAATCTGGCCATCGCTCGTTTCCAATTGCTAAACGTCAAAACCTACTGAACTCGATTAGCTGTCAAAGTTCAGTAGGTTTTGACGTTTAGCAATTGCTCTCTCACTTCCAGTGAGAGAGGAGTTAAAGATCTCTTTATCTCTGCTGGAACAGTAACGACGTGTCTTTTATCTTCCTCTGTATTAGCTCTCTTGGGAAGAAGTCTCAAATATAATCCTGACCGACTAATAGTGTAACCTTGCTTAGATAGTTCAGCTTGTAAGTCATCTAGTGTTTTACAACATCTTATAACTTCAGTGCGACGTCGATCATCAGCTGCACCACCAAAGAGTGCAATTGATTTTATTACATCAAGTAAACCAGATTGATTTTCTTCTACTCTAGGCCGACCAACAGTATTTCGAAGTTTTAAAGCAGTTGCTAATTCAGGATTACATTTACTCAATTCTAAAAGTTTTTCTTTTTTAGAATCACGGCTTTTTTTTTGGCGTTCCGCTGCACCAATTTTTCTCTCCAATGCAGTCTTTTCTGCTTCAATATCTTTTTTTAATGACATTATTTTTTTCGTAGCATCATCTGTTCCTATACCGGCATCGCGTGCAAGTACTAAACTATTAAGCTCAGATTCAAGTACAGTAATTCTATTCTTAGAAGCATATTGACTCGGTGTAGGTTTAGAAACTGTTTGAAGAGATTGACATCCTTTTAATTCAATCATAACATCTTTAGTTTCTTCTGATTGACTCTCTTCGATAACCTCCTAAAATTAAAAGTTAACATATACATACATATGTAATACATAAAAATTAACCAAGAACAAGACCTCGAGCAAACAAACACAGAAAGATATGGTAATCGTTTAATTTATAACTGAATAAGTTATACATGTCATTTGTTATTGATTGAGTTTAGTTATTTTTATAATAAATTTTAAACTTACTTTATTTTCCTGTGGCTTTACTACTGCCAATGATTTTGACGAAGAAGGATTTTTTGAAAAAAAACTCAAAAGAGTCGGTTTTTTTTTCGTCAATTTTATTTGCAGTTCTTTGATTTTTGTTTCCGTTTCATCTTCAATATTATCACTACTTTTTAAATTTTTCCATAAGATGTTAACCTCGTCTTGTATAATTGGTTTTTTCTTATCAGCATAAGCTGCACTGTAGGCATCAAATAATCTTCGGTACAGATTCCCTAAATCAATTTTTTTGTTCATTTTGTAAATACTTAACTAATTAAAAATACTACAGAATACTATGACTTAGAAATTAATGAATGTTACTCGGCAGAAGACAATTGGCAAGTAAACAATGGGAACGAATAGAAGTCACTGCGCCAGCGCGAATCATGTGCGACGACACTTGTCAGTCTTGCAAACAACAACAAGCATGCATACGCAGCGGTAAAACCACGCTACACAAACAATACAACGGTATAACCACGGATACGGAGAAATCATACAAGCAGACGAAACAACAACAAGCATGCATACGCAGCGGTAAAACCACGCTACACAAACAATACAACGTTATAACCACGGATACGAAGAAATCCGACAAGCAGACGAAACAACAACAAGCATGCATACGCAGCGGTAAAACAACGCCACCGCCGGCAGAAGTAGCAGCCAGTCGTCTAGCACATAGGAGCGCAGCAGAGCGGGAAACGATATTGCCCTAAATTTTGAAATGTGATGTCACAACGCTTTTGATCCCCCCCTGCCCCTTGTCACACAATGTCACTTCTGAATGATACCCTCCCCCCCCTTCAAGGTGTCACGTAATTTATGGATGGCCCCTTATTATTTTAATTGGTATATAAAAGTTATGCCACAATGATAAAATACATTTTTCAAGAGCTCAAAGCATACGCTACATCATCTCGAACCTACCTACCCTACGCTTTTGCGCAAATGATTATATCATGATAGCCAATGCCCACATACAGATTTGGCAATGGCAATAACAGTTAGTATTCTATAAATTCTATCCTGTCGAGATGCCCTGTAATAAGTGTATCCGAACGTTACATTGTTTTGTCCATAAATTTAGAGACTTTTTGCTGCGCTGCTACTTTAACATCCTTGGTTTTGTCATCTCATGTTAAGAAAAATAAACATTTAATTGGAGAAATAAGAAAGTAATAAGTAAGTAATAAGTGTATCCGAACGTTCCATTGTTTTGTCATCTCATGTAAAAAGCACGTGTATCCGAACGTTATATTGTTTTGTCCATAAATTTAGAGACTTTTTGCTGCGCTCCTACTTTAACATCCTTGGTTTTGTCATCTCATGTTAAAAAAAGAAACATTTAATTGGATAAATATTGAAATACTGCTAAAAGTGATTTTCTTCTCGCTGCGTACAATGCCGAGGAAAAGAAAACGACCTGACATAGGTCGTCAAAGTCGTGTAAATGTGCAATGAGCTACTTTACGCTCCAACCGCACTAATGACCAGCAAGATGCTGATAATGATAACAGTCGTACAAGTATGGGAGAATTACGTTCAAGAGTAAATAACTATCAAGTGGATAGGGGGAGAATGGAACGAGTTTGTGCACATCGATCACAACAGCAGCGAGCACGGGATAACGAATTTAATCGATTCCGCAGACGCAATGCTTCTGTAAACCTCGAACGAGGAGCATTTTCCTACGATCCGGAATTTGATTATAGTGCCGACAAATCTGTGACGATTGGAGAAATGTCAATCATTTGTCAACATTGTAAAGCATTAAAGTACAGTAGTGAACCTGCAGGATTATGTTGTGCTGGTGGCAATGTACAATTGCCTCAATTGGTTCCACCACCTGAACCGTTACACTCATTAGTTAATGGGATGGAAAGTGAGTCTAAACACTTCTTGGCTAACATCCAAAAATATAATAATTGCTTCCAAATGACATGGATGCCATCAGACAGCCATAATATTGTAATAAGAGCCGACAAAACACCTGCTGGAGAGCATGCAAGGAGGTTTAATTCACTGACAATAGATGAAGTGGCTATTGTCGTTGTTGGAGAGAATTTGCAATCAAGAGATATTGTACTACATCGCCGGAACAATGAATTGAAACGTGTATATGAAACGCATAGAGCTTATGATGCTTTACAATACCCATTAATTTTCTGGCAGGAGAAGATGGGTACCATTTTAATATTAAAATGGTTAATCCAACAACAGATAATTATAAATATGTTCAATATATAAATGTATTTTTTTATCATATGTACTTCCAGGTGCTGATACACACAAAACAGTCAGTGCCATGAATTATTATGCATACAGACTCATGATCCGTGAAGGTGAAGTAAATCACATTTTGATGTGTCAACGACTCTTTCATCAGTATGCAGTGGACATGTACGTCAAAATTGGGACTGAAAGATTGACATACATCCGTCTTAACCAACAGCAGCTTCGATCTGAAGAGTACATTCATCTTCGCGATGCAATCAATGCTGACGGCAATGTAAATAATGTAGGAAGAATGACAATTTTACCGGCCACTTACATCGGAAGCCCGCGCCACATGCACGAGTACGCTCAAGATGCGATGTCTTATGTTCGAAAGTATGGCCGTCCAGACCTATTTATTACATTCACCTGTAAGCCACAATGGATTGAAATAAAAAACGAACTGCTACACAACCAAACACCACTTGATAGGAATGACATCACAGCCAGAGTTTACAAGCAAAAATTAAAATCTTTAATGAATTTCATTACAAAGCATCGTGTGTATGGCCAAGTACGTTGTTGGATGTACTCTGTTGAGTGGCAAAAGCGTGGTTTCCAACATGCTCATATATTAGTCTGGTTGGTTGACAAAATAAGGCCAGAAGAAATTGATTCCATTATTTCAGCCAAAATTCCTGATGAAACGGTTGACCCAAAATTGCATACGATAGTAACTAAACACATGATACATGGACCTTGCGGAGTTTTCAACAATAGCTCACCCTGTATGATCGACGGCAAGTGCTCCAAACGGTACCCGAGAAACTTGCTTGCTGAAACCATCTCAGGAATCGATGGTTACCCATTGTATCGTCGGCGATCAGTTGAGGACGGTGGACGATCTGTAGATGTCAAGATAAAAGGACAAGATTTTCATGTAGACAATCGTTGGATTGTGCCGTTCTCGCCCATATTGTCCGAAACTTTTGAAGCTCACATCAACGTGGAATTTTGTAACTCTGTGAAATCCATAAAGTAAATATGTAAATATGTTAACAAAGGTAGCGACATGGCCATGTTCGCAGTAACAAACACAAATGATGAAGTGTCTCACTATCAGATGGGTCGCTATGTAAGCAGCAATTCATGAAAGACATCCCACTGTATTGTATTTAGCAGTTCATTTAGAAAATGGACAACGAGTGTATTTCAACCCAAACAATGCTGTGAACAGAGCGACACGTCCACCTGTGACCACATTGACAATTTGTGCAACTGATCAATTCGCTCGCACTTTGCTGTATGCTGATATGCCGCGCTACTACACATGGAACGCATCTTCAAAGTCTTTTCAGCGTCGTAAACAAGGAACACCACTTGAAGGATATGAAAATGTATTTGCCACAGATGCTATAGGCCGTATATATACAGTACATCCTAATAACGATGAATGTTATTATCTTAGATTGTTATTGGTGAATGTTTCTGGTCCGACATCTTTTCAACAATTGCGAACAGTTGATGGACATCTGTGTGCGACTTACCGTGAGACGTGTCAATTACTACGGTTGCTTGAAAACGATTCGCGTTGGGATGATACGCTCAAGGATTCCGTGATATCTTCATCGCCGCATCAAATTCGCACACTGTTTGCGATTATAATATCGACATGTTTCCCCTCGAATCCGAATGATTTGTGGATGGAATATAGGGATGACATGTCTGAGGATGTGTTGCATCGCGTGCGTTGTGAAACTTTGAATCCTACATTGGAAATTACGGCAGAGATTTACAATGACACATTGATCATAATAGGAGATATGTGTTTGTTGATGGCAAATAAAGTATTGTCGTGTTTGGGCCTGACAGCACCCAATCGTGCTATGCAAGATGCATTAAACCATGATTTGCAAAGAGAACTCCAGTACAATACTCAAGCTATGACCGAAGCAGTTCGCACAACTGTTCCGCAATTGAACGAAGAACAAAGGATTGCGTACGATCGTTTAACACAAGCTGTAAACAGTGGGTCTGGGGGGATTTACTTTCTTGATTCTCCTGGGGTACTGGGAAAACGTTCCTAATTTCATTGCTATTAGCAAAGATCCGATCGCAAAATGAGGTAGCCCTAGCGTTGGCTTCATCTGGAATAGCAGCAACTTTATTAGAAGGCGGACGAACTGCACTTTAAGCCTTAAAATTACCATTAAACATGCATATCAACGAAACGCCAGTTTGCAACATTGCCAAAAATAGCGCTATGGCGAAGACTCTCCAAGTATGCAAATTGATAATTTGGGACGAATGCACAATGGCCCACAAGAGGTCGCTGGAGGCACTAGATAGGACGTTAAAAGATTTACGTGATAACCAAAGCATTTTTGGTGGAGCTATGATACTGTTGTCAGGTGATTTTCGTCAGACTCTTCCAGTAATTCCTCGATCGACTGTTGCTGACGAAATAAACGCATGTCTAAAATCATCAAATTTGTGGCGGCACGTAAAGACACTACAATTAACTACTAACATGCGAGTGTTTTTGCAACAAGATCAAACGACTGTGTTTTCGAAGCAGTTGACAGCTAGACCGGATTAATGACTTTTCCCACAGATTTCTGTCACTTCACAGAATCGAAAAAGGAGCTTATTCAGCGTGTTTTTCCGGACATTAAACAACAATATAATAACCACGATTGGCTAAGTGAACGAGCAATGTTGGCAGCAAAAAACAAAGATGTCTATGATCTCAAGTCTACCATTCAGAATTTCCTTCCAGGAGAGTTGTTTACGTACAAATCAGTTGACACGGCCACAAACCAGGATGACGTAGTCAACTATCCTACAGAATTTTTAAATTCATTGGACTTGCCTGGACTACCACCATATAATTTGAAATTAAAAGTAGGGTCAGTTGTCATCATGCTGCGTAATATTAATCAACCTCGACTTTGCAATGGAACGAGATTGGTTGTGAAGAAACTCATGAATAACATCATCGAAGCTAAAATAATCAAAGGAAAATACAAAGGAGAGGATGTCTTAATCCCACGAATACCTATGATTCCAACGGATTTGCCATTTGATTTTAAGAGGTTGCAATTTCCCGTGCGTCTGGCGTTTGCGATGACCATAAATAAATCGCAAGGCCAATCGTTGCAAGTTTGCGGAATAAACTTAGAGTTTCCCTGTTTCGCACATGGACAATTATACGTGGCGTGTTCGCGTGTCGGAAGACCAACATCCTTATTTATTTACGCACCGCAAAAAAAATAAAAATATTGTCTACCAGAAAGCACTATATTAATTAACTGTATATGATCATAACTGTGTTGTATTTAATTTAAGCAAAGATTTGTTTATCATGTCCACAGTCCAGAAACGAGCACATTCAAGAAAATTTTAAATTTTTGTATATGAAGTGTATAAATATAAATAAATGACTTAATATGTATATAATATGTGCATTTGGATCCTTAATGTCAACGTGTATTAGTAACTCTTTATTTCCATCAACTTGGCTCCATCTACTTGGGAACCACTTGGCTCGCCAGGACATGATAATATGGTGGAAGTACTAGGCGACTCGGACAAATCTGATTCGATCAGAACATTATCAATGTTGAGCTGCTGGCTGTCTTCAATAACATCAATATCTACCAGAACATTCTTGATGTTGGGCTTTTGGCTGTCTTCAATAACTTGAATGTCCTGTATGTCTTCGGCCGATAAATTTAATTCACAGAATGTCTCCTCAGATGATGAAGATGGCATTGTAGAAACGTGTTTTGGTTTAGATAGCAGCTTTTGATTTAATATATTTTTTTGTACTTTTGCCCTGTTCACGCTTATTATTCGTTCTACATTCTTACCACACTTGGTACAAAATCTGAAGGTAACAGCGATTATGTTGTAGCATTCGTCGCATCTTAATAATAATTTAATACAAGCTGGACAGTTATTATTTTTTTTCTGCCGTTCCATCCACTTTTTACAAAACGGACAATGCATTTTAAGTAGTTGAGGGATATATAGCTTCACTATAACTATATTATAGTTGTTTCAATTCTTTATTTTCTCGCTGACAGATGTAGTTCTTCTTCTTTTTCTAACCATGGTCATCGTCAAAAAAAAACGACAGATGTAGTTTGATAGTTATAGTGTAAATATTTGTCAGTATTCACTAAAAAAAAATTGTCTACGGTAAAATGTCACTTGAAATGTTAACGTCTCTTTGCTGTGCATCTATACTATAATTCTTTAATATTCCTAAAAATCTAAAAGCAGCAAATTTCAATAAAATTAAAAAAGTATTGTGTCGTGTGTTTGTGACTTACTAAATATGCCTCCAATTATTATATATATATTATTTTTTTACTTTATTTTTGGTTTAATTTTTTGGTTACTTATTGTCTTTTGGTTGATTTACGCGACACGTTTTGGAGTTTTTTTTTTGTTTTTGTTTTGGCTTTTCTTCCTATGTTTAGGATACTTGTTTTAAAAAAAAATTTAATGCGTTATTCGCATATGTACTACCTCTCGCACGAGGTTTATGTACGTTTACCGTTTAGTGTTTACTAATCGCGACCGTTATGGTACTAGGGATACATTTCTCTCCCTTTATACGACTAATACGTGTCTTAACGTAGGGCGCCATTAACTTCCCTTGCGTGGGAAGTATTAAAAAAATATGCTTTCCGTTCCGCTATGCGCGGTAGAAATAAAACACAACGTTTTAGTTTGAGTGCGGTAATACTTGCTACGCTCTGATCTCAAGCTGATCACTCACTGCGCTCGCCGATTACACACTGATCTTTGTTAGTAAAATCACTTATATTTATATTCTTAGAATTCTATGTGTATCGGCTTATTACTAAAAATGCTTTGGCATTACATTAAGTGATGAAACGCCAGAGCATTGAATTTCCAATTCTCATTTTCAGAAAGAACAAATAATGGAATATTGAATTATGCTTACTTATCAAAACAAATGATGTATTAATTCCTTATTAAATAAAGTATTCTGCTGACCAAGCAGTAATACCGTGGGAGGATACAATTTGTTTACATTTATCATAAAGTGTCTGTGTGGCTGCTGCAGTTAACTTACATGACTTTATAATATGCATATTTCCAAAGATGTTAAGGAATTCGTCATGAAATAGTTCAATTTGTACGTGCATGCTTGTGTGCTTTGATATAAAATATATAGAAAATATACATACATATGTATGTATATAAATTTTATGCAGAGTCGTTTGCGCATTGTAAATATGCGAATCTGTAAGCGTACATTCTTTAACATCGGAAATAGCATAACTTTTCTCATTTAACACTGAAAATGCTCAATTCTGCTATTTTCGTGTCCCCTGATGTTAAATGTGGTGAAACACGCTAATAATTTTTCTGTGGTGGGGTGAAACACGCTCATCCAAAACAGTAAATGTCACAAAAGTGAAATATCCCTAATCGTGAACCTTCTCTATTATTTTATGTCGTCTGCTACATATAGACTACGTATAGACTACTACAGAGAACGTATATTTATAGACAAGGTCCAACAACGGACAAGCGTGTGAACTGTCAAAAGCTAACAAAATGCGATGAGCGTGTTTTACCACAGCTAGCTCAGAAGGAGAAATTTTAACAGTGGCGCGTGAAGTTGAGCATTTAATGAACACTCGTATTATGCTCAGAAATATACATTGCTATTACAGACGCATGTTGGCCTTTTGCTTATATTTTATACGTTTACATGCCATCATATTAAATGATATGATTATCATTTTGCGTATTTTTATGAATACATGTAAAACTGATAATACTCTAATTAAATTATGCTATTTCCAAAACAATAATTGTAGTTAATGTATGAAAAACAGCTATTTTTTAAATATTCCTTTTGTTTGATATAATTTCAGATGTGAATATGTTTGTATATATGCTATATACATATGTATATGTATGACATACTATCATAATGTCTTAAAAAACTTAATATATATTATTACAATAATATTGTATGTAAATTATATTTCTTCACTTAAATTTTCATACGCATCTAGATCAGAGAACGGCAAGGGTACACCCTAACAATAAGTGTACCCGAATCATTTGTGCGTTTACGACACTTATAGCCCTGAAAGGCGACAGCGCTAATATGCATTAGCGGGCTTAATTTACATTTATTTGCGCATTTGACCCATGTGAATGCAAGTTTGTAATGCACAAGAATTTCGTGCATTTGGCTGAATTTAGTAGGCAACATTGGTTAAAAATGACAGATTTTTGCTATTGTTTGACAGATGTCGCTTGAAATCTGCCGCGTTGTTTGTGTTTACAGCTTCAGAGGTAAACAGTTTTTATATTGCTAATTAAATTATGTGCAAGTATATTAACAAAAACAAATTTTAATATTTTTAGATGGCAGAAAAACTACAACGTTTGCTCTCCATTTTTCCAATATTCTTCACTTTTTCACACACTTTCATTTCACTTTTTGTTTTAATAAATAAACAAATTTCACGATCAGCTGTCCAAATGCACAAGTCTGCCGTCTGTCACCATAAAACTTCAATGCGCATTAGCGTTGCTTAAGGCGCATTAATTTTGCTCGTCTGTCAGGGCTATTAGAGTGTGATCACCACACTAAAATCAAGATTGTTGCCTTGTACTGATAATTTCGATCATGCTCATACGCACAAGCTCAAATCAATTTCGTGCTCTTTTTCCGCATGCATACATGAGTTGAGGTCGACGAAAATGCTAAAGCAAAAGGAATGAGCGAAATTGAGAGCACAACACTTGAGACAAACAATATGTGAGAGACATGTGTGTTGTTGTTATTCTTACATTAGCTTTATACATGCATACATATTTGTTTTTGAATATGCACATATGCATACATATATGTGAAATGAAAATAAAAAGCCGTGTTTTGCTGCTTCATTGCTTGTTATATAAGTTAACACCGGTAAACACGTATCCGGTCAACACTCCACTCCCACCGATATTGCTGACGGTGCGTCGGCAGGTTTGAGTGTGGAAATAGCGTAACAACAACTCTCCCACGGATACTGATGACGAAGCGTCGACTAGGTAGCGCGTGACAACAACAAAATCGTTACAGCGGAAAAGCAAGAGGTAAATTGCCGAATTGCATTTTGCAAGTCACACGGCAAAACATGTTCAGCAACTGACAGATAAAACAAAGAGTCAGGTATTTAGGCGTAGTTGTAGCAATATTTTATTAAGCAAATCAGTTGTAATAACTCGACCGATACAAACGGCTGCTCTTGTGTAAACAGGAGAAATAAAAAAGATTAAAACTCAACAAGTGTTTTAATGATTGGCGCCCAACGTGGGCCCATAGTGCAGTTCTTGTGTTATCCTTATAGAGGACAAATCCTGTGCGTGGCCGTGGTTCGAATCCACCCGACAGTCGCGGAAAAACATTTAACTTAATTAACACTACATAAATAGTGAGAGCTACGAACAATTTTCTATTTTGAAAAATTTTAACCGCAACCATTTCATTAAACTCTTATTGCATTAAACATATTATTTTGTGAAATTTAAACACTACCTAACCGTGGGAGAAAGTGTGGAGCGAATGCTCTAAGAAATAAAGCATCCTAATCATCGTAATCCTGTCTTCCTGCTGCTGGATCACAACCCCACGAATCATCGTGCTACTGCCTTATCATACCTTATTTAGTGACATAGCTTATCGAGATATGGAAAATTTCATGTGAGTAGAGTGATTTAGCAGCTAACTTTGTTAAAAAAATAAAAAAATAAAAAAATAGAAATTTTTTTTACTATCCTTTTTGGTAATTCTTAAATAATAAATTAAATTTGTAAAGGTGGGTAACGGTTAGAAAGGGAAATCCCTATATCCACTTAGCACTTGACTGACTTAGAAAAAATTAAATATGGACGCACAAACTCTAGAAGCTCTTCTTAATACTGCCATTCGTGCTGCGACCGAGCATTCCCGGCGAGAATTTCAGTCTCTGGTTGACAAACTAACAAACAGGTTAGCAAGAATCGAAACACCAGTTCGTGTTACCCAATACGAACCGGTGACTATTCAACCCGGAATACCATGTGACGAATCCTTGGACCTTGTGAAAACCTTGCCGGAGTTCAAAGGCGAAGCGACCCGTTATGTGTCTTGGAGACAAGCAGCTCATACTGCTTATAGGGTGTTCGAAGCGTATCCGGGGAGCTCAAGGCACTACCAAGCGGTAGGCATAATACGAAATAAAGTAGTAGGAGCCGCAGATAGCGTTTTATCCTCTTTTAATACAGTTTTAAATTTTCACGCTATCATTTCTCGACTAGACTTTGCCTATGCGGACAAAAGACCAATTTATTTAATTGAACAAGAATTGTCGACCCTTAGGCAAGGAAAATCATCAGTGATGGAGTTCTATGATGCAGTGGAGAGAAATTTGACTCTGATAGTCAATAAAACAATCATGACCCACGGTGAGAACACCACCCTGATAGGATCACTTAACAAGAAATATCGGGATGATGCCCTTCGCGTGTTCATCTCGGGACTCAACCGCTCTTTGTGCGATGTTCTCTTCTCCTCTAGACCCGCTGATCTTCCGTCAGCACTTGCCCTAGCGCAGGAACTGGAAACGAATCAAGCCAGATCAACATTTGCATTCTCCTTTAACAGGCAGGCACCGCATAACTTAGACCCTTATTATTATTCACCCCAATACCGTAGAGTACCTCAAGACCAACGAGGACAAACTCTAACTCTGAAAACCCCAGTACCAATGGACATAGACCCATCATATTCCCGACTCAGACAGAACAGACCCCAGCAACTCAGTGGTAATACCGATAGGTACCGTAATCAAGGAGCCTACGCTAAGATAAACCGTCCAGATAACGGAAATATGGCCGGCACATTCAATCGCCAACAGCCCGTGTCAACAGGCTTGAATAAAGAAAAAGCTGAGAAAAGGCAGCATGGTAGTGATCAGCTGCCAATACAGAAAGTTCAGCGTATCAACAATTTCACCCAGGACCAATATGAATATTGGAGTGATACCGGCTATGATGGCTATTATCATGACGCAAAACTTAAGAGTGCTGAGTATGACCCGGACGAACCAAAGGACGACGTTAATTTTTTTGGACTAAGTCCCTCTTGCCCTATGTCGAAAGGACGCTTGGGGAAGAGGAATAAGATTTTTAATCCACACCGGTGCTGCAAAGAGCTATGTAAAACACCTTAACGCTCTAAAGGGAATAAAACCTGTGAATAACCCTTTCACTGTTAAATCCATCCACGGTACCGATATAATAAACAAAAAATTTACACTAAATATATTAAATAAGAATATTGAATTATTTGTCCTACCCAGTTTAGAAACTTTTGACGGCATTATAGGATTCGACTTACTAAAAGAGGTAAATGGTCGTATTGACCTGAAGAGTGGTACGTTGAGTTATGACGGTGGAAAGGAAAAATTCTTCTACCACTACTGTTCGGACGTTAACAAGTTAGCAGAAAGTAAATCGAAAACAAGCGAGGACAGTATTGATATCTCTACACTGCTAAAGCGTCATGCTAAAGTTTTAGCAGATGCAGATGAAGCACTGCCCTACAATACCAACATTGTAGGTACAATAAGGACCGTGGACGATTTACCTGTCTACTCAAAAAGTTACCCGTACCCCATTGCTTCTGCGGAATTTGTCAATAGGGAGATATCAGATCTGTTGCGTGACGGAATCATTAGACCATCCCGTTCCCCTTATAACAATCCAATTTGGGTTGTAGATAAGAAAGGTTTAGACGAAAAGGGCAACAAGCGATCACGACTCGTAATTGACTTTAGAAAGCTAAACACTAAGACAATAAACGATAAATATCAAATTCCGGACACCGCTGTAATCTTGGCAAACATGGGAAATGCTGGATTTTTCTCGACAATAGATCTCAAATCAGGACTTCACCAAATCAAACTTGCGGAAAAGGATAGGGAGAAACCGGCTTTCTCAGTTAATAATGGAAAGTACGAGTTTTGTCGGCTCCCCTTTGGCCTGAAAAATGCCCCTAGCATTTTCCAGAGGGCGATTGACGATGTCCTTAGAGAAGAAATTGGGAAAACGTGCCATGTTTACATAGACGACGTTATAATTTTCTCCCAAACTGCCGAACAACACAGTAAGGACATTGAGCAAATCCTGACAAAACTTTTCGATGCCAATATGCGCGTTTCCCTTGAAAAATCCAAGTTCTCCAAGTCCAAGTCCAAGTGTTGAATTTCTAGGCTTTACCGTATCAAAGGAGGGAATCAAAACATGCCCCGACAAAGTCAAAGACATTTTAGAATTTTCTATCCCGAAATCGATAAGAGCTTTGCGTTCATTCCTAGGATTAGCAGGATATTATCGACGGTTTATAAAGGATTATGCCTCGATTGCGAGACCTCTAACGTAGTACCTACGGGGGGAAAACGGAAATATAGGCGCTAATCAGTCGAAGAAAATTCAAATTACTCTTGATGAAGAAGCACTTAATGCATTTAATAAGATTAAGAAAATCCTTGCATCAGAAGACGTATTGCTTCTTTATCCTGAGTAAAAGCAAACATTTGATCTGACTACAGATGCCTCTTCTTATGCTATAGGCGTCGTTCTGTCACAGAATGGAAGAGCTATCACGACGATTTCTAGGCCCCTCTCTTCAACCGAAGAGAACTACGCTACCAATGAGAGAGAACTGCTGGCAATAGTATGGGCTCTACAAAAGCTGCGTAACTATTTGTATGGCGTAAAGAATTTGAATATTTACACCGACCACCAACCCCTCACATTCGCTTTATCCGATAAAAATCCGAACGCGAAAATGAAAACATGGCGCGCCTTTATTGAAGAGTTTTCACCGCAGTTTCATTACAAGTTTCATTACAAATAGTCCTTGAAGAAGGAAATTCCACAACGCTTAACTCGAAAATTATATTTAAATCCCGAATGAGGCACCGAATATCGTTCAATAACGTAGGGGAACTGATGAACCGAATATCGTTCAATAACGTAGGGGAACTGATGAAAACTATAAAACAATGCGTCAACCCAAATGTTGTGAACGGCTTGCAGTGTGAATTGCAATTAAATTCCCAAAAATAGACAGATTCTGTAATAATGTAAAGTTGCTGCCAGTGATCCATGACGGAAAAATTATCTCTCTAGAAACAGACGTTATTGTTGAATGTAATGGTAGATACATTCCACTCTACAACTGCAAGGAAGCTGTAGCGGCAAACTTTTGTCAGCCTCTGAAGGAAAGCCCCTGTACACTACAACTACTTAACCAACACTCCGCAAAATGTACGTCAAAATCCGCCGATAACGTTCCCGCTATTGAGGAAGTTGATAATGGCATCCTGGAAATCAACGATCAACTAGCGTCTATACAATCCCAGAACTTGACGAAACTAACGAAGGGAACTTTCCTTGTAACATTTGATTCAGAGATTATGGTAAACACTACGACCTACGTCAACTGGGCTAAAACTATTCGATCGCATCCCGAATCTGCACGCGCACAATATGTAAATTTCACCGAACACATTAATTTACTATCGTTACCATACTTACAGAAAGTAAATATGAGGAACATTAAAAACATAGCGAGGCTGCATGATCTCGTTAACGCCCGTTCATTACAATCAGGATGCGCACTTCTCTTGCTCCTATTTGTCATCTCTGTAGTTGGAGCAATCTTAGTGAAACGAAGACGAACTAGCATGGTGATATTGAATAAAGTCATCAAAGAAGCCGAGGATGCCTTCATTTCAAGAGGGGGGGTAGTTAACAACGGTAAACACGTATCCGGTCAACACTCCACTCCCACCGATATTGCTGACGGTGCGTCGGCAGGTTTGAGTGTGGAAATAGCGTAACAACAACTCTCCCATCGATACTGATGACGAAGCGTCGACTAGGTAGCGCGTGACAACAACAACATCGTTACAGCGGAAAAGCAAGAGGTAAATTGCCGAATTGCATTTTGCAAGTCACACGGCAAAACATGTTCAGCAACTGACAGGTAAAACAAAGAGTCAGGTATTTAGGCGTAGTCGTCGCAATATTTTATTAAGCAAATCAGTTGTAATAACTCGACCGATACAAACGGCTGATCTTGTGTAAACAAGAGAAATAAAAAAGATTAAAACTCAACAAGTGTTTTATTAATTTATAATCATATGTAATTATGTATTTAATTTTAAGATTTACAACAAAGGCATTACATATTTTATATGTATTTGGTCTTCAATGACTAGTAATAAAAAAAAAGAATGAACTAAATTGAGCATGTGAAGTATTAAAAAAGTAAATATAACTTATTCTGATTTGTTCATATGCTTGTAATAAGAGTGTATAGTAAACTGTCAACAGATGTTGGTCCCAATCTATTCCGCTTTTCAGTAATGACATTGCCTGCTAATGAAAAAACTCTTTCAGCCGGTGTACTACTTGCAAGTATTGAAAGAAACTTCAATGCCACCTTCGACAGAAGAGGGTAACGATTTTCATTTACTCCCCACCACTGCAATACATCGAAATCATGACTTAAAATAACCCTTTCTCTACAATATTGTTCTATTTCTTCTATTGGAGATTGTCTAGAGTTGTTAGATGGTGCAGCAACTAATGTTGGGAAAAAAAATTCTGGTTTTGATACAGATCTTAAGCTTGGAGACGGCTCTGATGAGTGAAGCTTTCTGTGTTGGTAGTATATAGACTAGAAACATATTGTGTTGTATCACTTTCTTTTGAAATAGAAAATTTTAACATTTCTAAAACACGCTGCTCTCTAATGTTGGCTAGGTCCGTATCCTGCATATGTGCAGCCGGGGGATACAAAAAAAACGCCACCTTGTGCCTTATGGACAAATTTGTTGACCATATGCCAACAACTTTTGTTTTTATTGTTTCTTTTAATGTTGAAATTAATGAGATATCTGATATATTGGGCTCGCATAGCACACATATTTTTGTAATTGAAGGCAGCACAAAACAAATTGAAGGCGAGCTACAAATTTGAAGTTCTTTAAAAATTCTTTCGAAGGATTCCAGCAACCCAACTAATATTTTTAATGTTGACCTATTTTCGGGCCCTTTCTCGCTTAATATAGTGTTAAAAGCCACCCAATTATCGTCGATAGATTTCAGCATTGCGTAGTTTGAGTTCTACCTTGTTGGGCATGAACTCTTTAAAGAAGTGTTTAACTTATGCTGCAAATTGGCTTTCTTCAAGTACCTTACAATTTTTTTGCATGTCGTCACTGTTTCGTCTAGATCCGTTGTTTCTGAAAATGATTGTTCTAAACAATTATTTAAAAGATGACTGCTGCAGTTAAGCCCGATGTTGTTTTCTAATGCTTTTATAATGTTTCTGCCCCTATCTGTTACAAATATGATCTCCTTATTGTTTTCAATATTAAATTTTGAGAATACACTTTTAATTTTAGTTAAAATATTTTCTGCGGTGCTTTTCTCTGATTCCATTGACTTAAGACCCAAAATTAAATCACAAAGAACGTTGTTTTTTTGATAATGAATTGTGATACCCTAGAAGTTTCGTTGTAGATATTGGTCAGACCACATATCGACGGTGGCAGCTAATCCTGAAGTATCTGCAGCAGTTTTAATTTCCGATGATATTAACCTTATTTTTTCTTCAGCGTCTTTGTGGATCTTTCGACTTAACGTTGATGGACTAGGCAGCAAGTCATCCACATTTATGTGATCCCCATATGCGGCACCAATTTTGATAAAAAACTGCACCATGCTCTTAAATCCGGGCCCGGCTAGTGATGAAAACGGCAGATAATCTTGGACAATCCATTGACTGCATTTTTTAATAGCTTCTGCTTTGTCTGTTGCCGACACTTTCGTCACTTCTCTTGGTTGTCTTAATTTCATGCAACATTTATGCCGAGACAAATTTGATGTGTGGCCAACCACAAACTTCAGCAATTTTCGGCAGGTGCTGCTAAATAGCCACCCTTCCACGGCACTTTCGTCTTCCTTAACAATGGAAAGTAAAATGTTTCATATAACACTTCTTCCCTTATGTTTTTGTGTTAAAGTGTACGTTCCACAATCAATTTTACTTTTTATAGAGTCCGGCGTTTCAGTCATTTTGCTTATTCCTTTCAAGGCATCAATTAACAATTGAAATCAATCGACTACAAAACAAACCAGCGATCAGTTCTCAATGCCCTGCTCATGCATAAAAGTTGAAGACACTCGAAATCATAACTGTAAAACATGAGTGTTTCGCTCACAGCTCATTTTTGCGCATTCCTTTTTATGATCTATCGTTGCTGTTCGCACATTTGCTTTCAGTGTATTGTGCAGTTCAAAGTGTAAACACAATGGCTACGACAGACTGCAAACTACATCTGTCAACTATTAAAATACACACGTTCTTATGGGCAGTGTTATTTTCACAGCTGCACGACTACACGACTGCAGGCCGACAGTTGTCGTTCTCGCTAACTTCAATATCCTCCTATTTTTGCCAACGACAGTACGACGACAGTAGAGTTGACAGTAGAATAGAAGATAGAAAGAGGAGGTAGAGTGGTGATGCCACTAATATGTAAATGTAAAATTATTCACAGCTCTAACAAACTTGATGTTATTTTACAAATAAAAGCATAAAATAGCTATATTATAGCTCTATTATATCATTTGTAATAACAAGTGATAATTTAAAGCAAAAATATTTACCTATTTACTTATTTTTTGCATAAAAAATTTCACTTTGAACAAAATATTAAAATTTCATTGAATACTAATACCTTTCATTAGTAAGGCCACAACGAAATTGTGTACATGCAAAATAGACAACTGCGTTGTTTTGTGTACATGCCGGCCATTGTGTTGTTGTTGCTTCTCAAAATGTACATGTAGTAAGATGAACAACGACGTTTTCAGTTCACTGTCGTGCCGCTGCAGTCTGTCGTAGCCATTGTGTTTACACTTTCACTTATCTACGCAAAATTTTTGGGTGTTTGGTGAAACAGAATTGACGCTTACTATTTGAGTGAGTGACGAAATGCAAAAACACAAAACACGAAAAGCGATTTGTGCGTTTGGGTGTGTTATTCTTTTCTTGCTGTTTGTGGGTGGGACAAGCACTCCACATTTATAAGTGTGATTCGGGTGCCAAAAAGTGACACCCCTGACGTTCTCTGATCTAGACATTAGCACATAGTTACATATGTATATACAGCTGTGTTCATTGAAATAGCAATGCAGATGGCCTGTGTGTTTTGGATCGACAAATTCTATTATAAAGACTATTATGAGATAAAAAATGTTTTAGAAGCGATAAATTATTTTTTTTTACGTCACCTTGAAATTCTTTTGTGTTAATTTATTCTATATTTTTTAAGTATGAATGAATAATAAAATAAAAGCCCTAATTTGTGCTGTTCAGTGAACTAGCAGTGGCTAAACGAGTCTCAGACCCCCCTCACAATAATGCACTCCCACACCACATATATTACATATATCACATCCTCATTCACCACCACATCTTAACTACACACCACATTAAAAAAGTATATCTGTCCTGCTCTAATATCCCCAATCGACGGCTGATGCAGGGTTGCATTTTCTCTTTTTAAATAGCTGATGCAGGGTTGCATTTTAAACAGCTGATGCAGGGTTGCATTTTTTGATTCCTACTTTTAAAATTTAAGAGAAAACTTTTTAATTTTTAAAATTTTTATTTTATTTTATTTTTTACATTTTTACATAAAATTTATTAAATTATTATAATTTATATAAATAAAAATATGCTTAATTTCAAAAATATTTAATATCTGAAAAGAGATTAAATAAAGAAAAGAATTTTTAAAACCTGAAAATAAAAGAGTGGAAAAATATTATAAAAGACAAATACCTGAAAATAAAATAAAGATTATTAATACCTGAAAATAAATAATAATTACACTGAAGAAAGATTAATTGTATAAAATGATAATAATATCTGAAAAAAAAAAGATTAATATTATCTGAAAGAATAAAATATATTAAATACAAATAGAATTTACTCTGAAAGCCAATATTAATTAAATAAAAATAGTGATAAAATCTAAAAAGAAAGAATAATTAAATAAAAATCATAATAATATCTAAAACAAAAGAATAATATTATCTGATTATTTAAAATATAAGGCAAACATTTGTTTTCACATATTATATTGGATTGTGCAGGCCCCCTTAAACGCATAAAATACATACTTATGTACATATGTAATTATTTTTGCGTATTATGTTGAACTGCGCAATCCAATTTCAAACAACACACACTTTTTCTCACATACTTACTTAACAATTTAAATTTGCTGCTTCTGATGATATTGCTGCAGCTGCTAATTCCAATGCTATTAAACAAATGAAGTAATTATTTGCAAATTATTTAAAAAAAATCATTCACTTACCTTCTTGTTGTACGAGCCTCCTTTACGATAGTACGATTACGAATGACATGCGTCTTTCAATCGTTTTTTTATTACCCTTTTTGGGATTTTCTTTTGTCACTATTGACAATAATGTTTTCTCCTTCGCACTCATTCAAATAAATCAAGAGATGAAAGAAACTTTTTTTCATCGCATTTAGGTAAACAAAAAATAACCCGAAAATGTGCGTTGGTGTTAGTGTATAGAGAAAAATTGTGTAGTTATATTGGAATATTTGTCTCAAGCGGGTAGCTGTGGTTTGCAGGGTACATTCCACATCACACGCACACAAATACTACAACATCACGATTTCAACACACCAAAAAAAGGAACAAAAAGGACGCATGATCACTACGAACTCGCAAGCATCGCCACGTTCCTCCGCTGAGTTAATCGCTTTTTTCATCGTTGCGCCTTTTTTAATTATTTCCGTGCAAGGTAAGTGTCGCTTTAACGTGCTTAGATACTAACCCACTAAAACAAACAGTGTTAACAAAAAAGCCAACATAACTCGTTAATTCACTTAATTATACTAAATAACATTTTGTATTGTCCTAATACTTTGTTTTGTATCCTTTATTAGCTATTAACGCTTAAGAGGAATCTGCTCCCATGCCTCTTGAACAACCTGCCAAAGCAGAAACAAAGCGTTTGACGTCTCTCCATAAGTTTTCTATAAGGTTGACATCCGGGGATTGAGATGGCCATGGCCACAAATCGATTTTCTCTTGGCTGAGCCAATTTGTAGCCAATTTGCTGGTGTGTTTTGGGTCGTTATCCTGCAGGAATGTCCATTTCAAAGGCACATTCTAACTGGCATATGAAATTTCATCTTTCATTTCATTTTCATTTCCACATCAAATTTTTAAAGCCACCGTGCATTACTCTCTTGACCGTGCAATTTGGAATATACTACGTGTTTGGTGGTCGACGGACATACTGTCTAGAGCTTGCTCCACAAAACAAGACCAGTTTGGACGCATCTGTCCCAAGGATATTGCGCCATTTTGATATTGGCCAGTTTCAATGGCTTTTAGCTAACTCGAACTGGGCTTTGATATGTCTTTGACTAAGTAAAGACACCTTTCGTGGGCTTCACGCGTTCAAATTTTCATTCATCAGTCGTCGTCGAATGGTTACGTCGCTGATTTCCAACTTAAGCTCTGCTTCTATTTCCCTAGAGGATGCAAAAGGACTGTTTTTGCTGAAGCGCACTATGCGTCGGTCCCCTAAGATTATATATTTGCGTAGGGCACCAGGTTTTTCGGGCTTCAATTCATAATTTATAAACGATTTTGTATTTCTTTACATGTTCTCCCCTCCTTTCTAAGCTCAAAAATAAAAGCCTATCTTCGTTGAAGCAGTGAGGTCCTCTACCCACTAAAATCTAAACTTTGTTATTATTATAAAAAATAAACTTAATCGAACATTATTCACAAATTTAAAATTTTATCTGCACTTTTCGTTGAAAAAAGTTAAAAACAGCAATTTCAGCGAACAGCAAAAAGGATATTCGCAAAAATATCAAAAAAGAGTTTTATTGTTTTCTATTCCCTGTATTCCATTTTACAAAAACAATGTGCAAGCGATCAACTAACAAAAAGGAATATGCAAAAAAAATATATTTTCTCTTCTTTTGCACTGCTATTTCAATGAACACAGCTGTACATTCATATGTAAGTAAAATTCAAATTTCAAATCGTGATATTATCATTTATCAGTAAAAAATGTACTGTACATATGCATATGTGTACGACATTGCCGAACAAATAATGTAAATATGTCACCCACAAAAACTACAAACATTGCTTTACAAAAACAACAATCGTTTCAAAAAGCATCATACATACTTATATGCGTACACATGTAAATATGTGCGTATGAAATTCCCATACAAATAACGCATACACAACATACATACTTTTTTTTTATAGTAGGAGGAAGCATCCGGCCGGAGTACGGGACTTTAATCCGCTAAACCTAACCTACTCCCAACTGAAGACTCTCCCACGGAACTACCAGATAAGGTATTACTTCATGGGAGTGACAAGACATTTTACGTCTCCTCTATAGCACAGACGGACTGACACCTATTCTGCTGTATCTGTCTTAATATTGTCATGATGGAAGTTGCCGCTTCGCGAACAGCTTTCCACTTCTCAGAGGACTGACACATAAGTACAGTCAAACTTTCCACCTTTAAACTACCACCTTGTGCTGTTTCTAACTTTTCCCTTATGTTTAGAAACCGAGGACAATGGAAGAACACGTGCTCAGAGTCTTCTATTGACTCCGTATACATCAAACAATCCCGCATGTCGTCGTTTTGAAATTTATATAGATAGCCTCTGAAGCACCCATGCCCGCTTAATATTTGGGTCAGGTGGAAATCCAGGTCCCCATGTTTTCTACTTATCCACGTATGGATGTCAGGTATAAGTCTGTGGGTCTACCGTCCTTTAGTTGAGGTTTGCCACCGTTGCTGCCACATAGTTATGCTCTTCTTTCTCTCTTTTGGATTTCTGTAATTGGCGCTGATAGCTCATATAATCTCGCGAGCTGGTCACCCTGGATGTCTATGGGCGGCATACCAGCTAGTAAATCAGATGCTTCGCTGGAAATAGTCCGGAAAGCACTTGTTACTCTTATTGCTGTGAGTCTGTGCACCGCATTTAATGGTTTGGCATACGCTTTTATGTTTAGCGCCTGTATCCATACTGAAGCTGCATATAGTATAACTGAGCTCATAGCTTTTGCGATTAGAAGTCGGCGGGTGGAGCGCACACAGCCTCTATTTGCCATCATTCTTGATAACGCGTTATAAATCGTATTTGCTATGTTTGCCAAGTGCTGCTTGAATTTCAGTTTGGAGTCCAATATTACCCCTAAATACTTCAACTGTGGTTGTGAAGTAATCATACACTCTCCTATAGTGAGAGTTATTTTTTCCTCAATTTTCCTGGTGCTTATGAGCAGTACCTCTGTTTTGTGCTCAGTCAGTTCCAAACTCTTGGAAGAAAGCCATTGGCGTAGACCATTTATGCATTCATTACATTTATTTTGTAGGTCTTCAAGTTGTTTAGCTACTGCTACCACTATAAGGTCGTCGGCGTATGCGATTAGCTTAACGTCTTTAGGCTGTGGAATTCTTAGCAGCCCATCATAAACTAGATTCCATAAGAGAGGGCCTAAAAAAGATCCTTGTGGTACTCCGCTTGTAATAGGGTAGCTCTTGATGTCTTCGGTGGTGTCGTAGATCAGCCTTCTATTTTTAAAATAACTCATAATGATATTTATGATGTACTGAGGAGCGCGTATTCCATATAAGGCTTAGAATATATTTTCCCATTTAGAAGAGTTGAATGCATTCTTCACATCCAGGGTGATCAGCGCACAATATTTTTTTGTACCACCTTCCCATCTTTTGCCACTTGCTGCTCTTTTCGCAGTGTCGACAACTTCTTTCAGTGCATCGATAGTGGACCTCTGTTTTCTGAAGCCGTTGTATCTTTCTGATAGTCCGCCGGCCTCCTGGATTGCAATCTCCAAGGGGTTTCTTATTATGCTTTCGTACACTTTGCCCATTGCGTCGAGCATACACAGAGGTCGATACGAAGAAGGTTCATCTGGTGTTTTTTTTTGGTTTTGGGATTAAAACCACGTGCTGGATTTTCCAGGGATCGGGGAACATCCCTTCTTTTATACATGTATTGTACATTTGTGTGAAAAGAGTGGACTTTGAGATTATGGCCACCTTTAGAGCTCTGTTTGGTATTCCATCGATACCAGGCGCTTTGCTGTTTTTGATTCTTTTAGCTATGGCCAATAGTTCTTTTTCCGTAACCAGTGGGGGTGATTCAGCAGCTTCGTTTCGTCGTAGGGGAAAATGGGGTACCTTTGACACCTTTTTTTTGAAATAAAATTTCTCGAAATGTGTTTGAATTATCATAAAATAAGTTGTTACCTGCTTTAGAGCAATTATTCGGCTTTATAATATTGCCGGATTTTTTTTTTCAGCGACTCCCTTTTACACTTTAATTTACAGTTTTAAAAAAAAAGCCATTTTGTCTAATGTGCCCCTGTCCGGGGTACATTTGACTTTAGGAGGGGAGCATTTGACATCTACATTAAATTAAAATAAACCAGCATTTTGTATATAAACTAATTTTATTTTAATTTTGGAAAGCAAAAAATATTTAAGTTACAAGTTTTGAATTAAAAGAAAAGAAAAATTTAAAGGAAATGAATTATAAGTTTTGATAAAAAATTATTTTATATAATACTTTGATAAGTCCAGTTTAAAAATGTATTTTGTACGACACCGTGAAGTTTAAGCAGGATTTTCAGGAACTGGCAACTTCAGCTTTATTTCACTGCGCATAATTATAGCCAAATCTTCAATTTCTGGATTAACAAAAGCCAAACTTGAAGGAGATGTCTTTCGGAAAAATTTGATGTTAGAAGTGCAGTTGCCAAATGTTTCTATTATTTGACCTATATAGAAAACGGTGTTTTTGATGTTTTCTTGGAATTTTACCAGAACGTAGTCTATTATCATCATCAGTTATTTTGTGTGTCTCTAAATCATCTGCCCGCGATTCAAGGTAACCTTCATCATCAGGAGGCAATCCATTAGAGTCAATTGTGTCAGCGTAGCTAATGTTACCCGTACTTTCGTCTGAAGATTCGATTTTCAGTTGAGGTTTTCTTTTTGGTTTCTTCTTTTAAGCCTGCTGTGTTCTCTTCTGTGAAAACTTGAGAGTGCGCTTGGCGGTTTTAAAGTTTTTCTTTATAGTAGTAAGCTGCTCAATCCTTCTTTTTTCAGTTGAAGAAGTAAGGATTCGGGAAGTTCCACTTCTCGAAGATTTCGTGGATGCATGTAGTTGCGATATAGGCCTAACTAATTCTGGCGTAGTACATGGTGAGTTATGATTTAGATTGCTTTGTGGATTTTTTGTAGCATTTTGTGATGAATTCATATCATCTGATCTATCAGGATGAACGCGTTCAACTTCCTCATCTGTTACAGACTCCAGCGCAAATGTTTCATCTTGAAAAACCTGGGTATTGAGAGGACAAATTCCTGTTGCTTTGAATCCGTTCATTATGTTTTCTGGGGAAAATGCTCTTTGAAATGGTTGTTGAGTTAAGGTGCCGATATCATGTATACTAATTTGTTTTCCAGGATTTGTGGTTAAAAAATCGTTAAAGGCTTTGCGGCAAAATTGCTTAAAGGGTCCGAAAACTGATGCATCCAATGGTTGTAGACGATGGGATGTATGTGGAGGAAAAGAAAGTAATGCAATTCCAGCCTCGGCGCAATAGTTAATGCTTTCCAAACTGCAATGTGACGCATGATTATCAAGCAGAATTAGAATTGGGTTTCCAACTGAACAGTTCGTAAAGTTTTTAATGTGTTTCAGCACATTTGCAAAGAGTTCGGAAATCATCCATCCGGATTTTGTATTCAATATCAACGAACCGGGCATGCATCCACTTCCGAATCTTTCACTGAAACGTACACGAGGAAATATATAAGCCGGAGGCAAACGATTTCCGCAAGCGTTAACTATGCCAACGATTGTAACCAAGCTGTCGCGCTCAGCGGAAGATGCTTGAGAAACAGAACTTTGTCCTTTTGCAGCACAAATCTAGAGAAGAAATATGTTATTTAAAATCATTAACGTGTATTTCCAACCAGGCTAAAAATACGACTAAATGTATAAGCCTATCTTACCTTAATAGGCTCCATCACGGAAGTTAAACCAGTTTCGTCCAAATTATAGATATCTTTTGGCTGAAATGTGGACTTTTCAAACAACGTAGTAAGGTTTTTGAAAAAACTTTCCACTGCTGATTTAGTAAAACCGCGTAATCTTGCCAAACTGATCTTTTCAGGTTTACGAAGAGATATAGAATCATTTCTTTTAAGAAATCCGTAAAGCCAATCGTCTCCAGCTTCTTTGAATTTTTCCCAGGCAGTTGGAGTAACCAATTTCTTAGCTTTAGCGTAATCATATGCAAACTTTTTTAAAGTTTGATAAGTTAAGCCGTAAGAATAAAAAGCACATTTCTTGACGTAATCACAAATATCGGTTTCATGTTGCTTATTAAATGTCTGGCGAGATGTGAATTTCGATTGAAATTTAAAATAATCATCAGAGCTGCTATCATTGCCAGAATCTGAAAGATTGCCAGAAGGTGCCTTATGTTTTAAACGCATGATTAGAGTTGTTCTATTTATTCCGTATTTGATGGCAGCTGTAGTTTGCGTTTCAGTCCCATTTCTGATATCCGTTATTGCCTTTCTAATATTAATCCGTTATTGACTTTTGTCAAATGTGCCCAATTCAAAAATGTCAAATGTACCCCAACAGAGTTTACTTTAGAAATTTAAATTTTCTTACCTTTTCAATTCTTTTATTCTTAAATTTCCAAATCTTTTCAAAATTACTCAGAATAATACTAGTTAAGTTCACTTAGCACTTTAAAATGGTGTTCTATTGACTTCACAAATGTCTTGCATATCACCGCCACAAAATAACACAGAACGCAGAGAAAAGAGAAAAACACCTGTTGCTTCACCAAAATGTATAAACACTAACTGATAAACTTCAACATATTGAATAAAATCAATTACTTCACCATTCCTAATTTATAAATGCGATTGATTTTACTGGCTCGACTTCGAAAAGGCCATAGTCAAATGTGCCCCAAAGTCAAAGGTACCCCAGTTTCCCCTATAGCGCTAGTAATCGGGGCGTGCGTCGGAAATAATGCCTCGACGACTTTCTTCATAAACGGAGCACATCTGGGTTGCTGCCGCTTATTTTGGAATTTGGACATACAGATTTTATAAGCAGTCCCCCAAGGGTCTATATTTGCTTCTTTACAGATCTTTTCAAAACAATTTCTCTTGCTACGGATTATAGCTGACTTTAGAAGCTTCTTATGGTTTTTCAAAGCTTCTTTGAGACGGTTTTCGTTTTCGCCACTTTGATTGCATTGTAGGCGACGTCGGGCTGAGTGACAGAGCTTTCTCAGCATGACAATTTCTTCATTCCACCAGTATACAGGTCTTCGCTTATTGTGACATTTTGCCCTTCGCATGGTAGCGTCGCATGCTGCTATCAGTTCCTTTTGCAATGCGGTTACTAAGTGGACGCCGCCTTCGCCTGGTGCTATTTCTGCACTACAGACTGTCTCAGAAACGTCAGTGTTAAAATCTGCTTGCTTCCAGCTTCGTTTATGTGTAGTGTTACTGCGTGGGTGTTCCTGGTCTCGAGAGAATAAAACTTCTGCGATGATTGCCATATGGTCACTATTTGTGAACATGTCTGACACCTTCCACTTAATGTGTCTGCTTAGTGCGTCATTTACAAAATCAGGTCTATAACAGAGCCTTTATTTCCTTTTTGGTAAGTATTTTTTGTGCCACTGTTCATTATTGTGAGGTTGGCTTGGCTCAGGAATTCCAAAACTAGGCGCACACGATGGTTTGAACTTCTGCTTCCCCTGGCAGTAGACCATGAGTTAAAATCGCCTGCCATTATTATCGGCGAATTTCCTCGGCCTTCTAAGGATAATTCCAGGAGGAAGTCTTCAAATTCTCTAACGGAAAATTCCCCCTATTTGTGCCCATGGAAAGCCATTTTTTGATTCTCTACAGCAAGATGTGTATGTTTGTCCATTCTTCTTCTTCTTCTTAATTGGTGTAGAAATCGCTTAAGCGATTATAGCCGAGTTAACAACAGCGCGCCAGTCGTTTCTTCTTTTCGCTACGTGGCGCCAATTGGATATTCCAAGCGAAGCCAGGTCCTTCTCCACTTGGTCCTTCCAAAGGAGTGGAGGTCTTCCTCTTCCTCTGCTTCCCCCGGCGGGTACTGCGTCGAATATTTTCAGAGCTGGAGTGTTTTCGTCCATCCGGACAACATGACCTAGCCAGCGTAGCCGCTGTCTTTTAATTCGCTGAACTATGTCGATGTCGTCGTATATCTCGTACAGCTCATCGTTCCATCGAATGCGGTATTCGCAGAACTTTTCTCTCGAAAACTCGCAACGTCGACTCATCCGTCGTTGACATCGTCCAAGACTCTGCACCATACAGCAGGACTGGAATTATGAGTGACTTATAGAGTTTGGTTTTTGTTTGTCGAGAGAGGACTTTGCTTCTCAATTGCCTACTCAGTCCGAAGTAGCACCTGTTGGCAAGAGTTATCCTGCGTTGGATTTCTAGGCTGACATTGTTGGTGGTGTTTACGCTGGTTCCAAGATAGACGAAATTATCTACGACTTCAAAGTTATGACTGTCAACAGTGACGTGAGAGCCAAGTCGCGAGTGCGACGACTGTTTGTTTGATGACAGGAGATATTTCGTCTTGCCCTCGTTCACTGCCAGACCCATTTTCTGTGCTTCCTTGTCCAGCCTGGAGAAAGCAGAACTAACGGCGCGGATGTTGAGGCCGATGATATCAATATCATCGGCATACACCAGCAGCTGTACACTCTTATAGAAGATGGTACCTTCTCTATTTAGTTCTGCGGCTCTAACTATTTTCTCCAAAAGCAGGTTGAAAAAGTCGCACGATAGGGAATCGCCTTGTCTGAAACCTCGTTTGGTATCGAACGGCTCGGAGAGGTCCTTCCCGATCCTGACGGGGCTTTTGGTGTTACTCAACGTCAGTTTACACAGCCGTATTAGTTTTGCGGGGATACCAAATTCAGACATCGCGGCATAAAGGCAGCTCCTTTTCGTGCTGTCGAAAGCAGCTTTGAAATCGACGAAGAGGTGGTGTGTGTCGATTCTCCTTTCACGGGTCTTTTCCAAGATTTGGCGCATGATGAATATCTGGTCGGTTGTTGATTTGCCAGGTCTAAAGCCACACTGATAAGGTCCAATCAGTTTGTTGACGGTGGGCTTTAATCTTTAACACAATACGCTCCATAGAACCTTATATGCGATGTTGTGGAGGCTAATCCCACAGTAGTTGGCGCAGATTGTGGGGTCTCCTTTTTTATGGATTGGGCATAGCACACTTAAATTCCAATCGTTGGGCATGCTTTCGTCCGACCATATTTTACAAAGAAGCTGATGCATGCTCCTTATCAGTTCTTCGCCGCCGTGTTTGAATAGCTCGGCCGGCAATCCGTCGGCCCCTGCCGCTTTGTTGCTCTTCGGGCGGGCAATTGCTATTCGAACTTCTTCATGGTGGGGTAATGGCACGTCTGCTCCATCGTCATCGATTGGGGAATCGGGTTCTCCTTCTCCTGGTGTTGTGCGTTCACTGCCATTCAGCAGACGGGAGAAGTGTTCCCTCCATAATTTAAGTATGCTCTGGGCATCAGTGACTAGATCACCTTTGGGGTTTCTACAGGAATACGCTCCGGTCTTGAAACCTTCCGTAAGCCGCCGCATTTTTTCGTAGAATTTTCGAGCATTACCCCTGTCGGCCAGCTTATCAAGCTCTTCGTACTCACGCATTTCAGCCGCTTTCTTCTTCTGTCTACAAATGCGTCTCGCTTCCCTCTTCAACTCTCGGTATCTATCCCATCCCGCACGTGTAGTGGTCGATCGTAACGTTGCGAGGTAGGCAGCCTGTTTTCTCTCCGCTGCGACACGGCACTCCTCGTCGCACTTTCCGAAAACCAATGGTTTCGGTTGCAGCTGTACGTAAGGAGTTTGAAATGCCGTCCCACAGTTCCCTTATACCGAGTTGTTGATGAGTGCTCTCAGAGAGCAGGAGTGCAAGCCGAGTAGAAAATCGTTCGGCTGTCTGTTGTGATTGCAGCTTCTCGACGTCGAACCTTCCTTGTGTTTGGTGGCGCGCGTTTTTTGCTGCACAGAGGCGGGTGCGAATCTTAGCTGCAACAAGATAGTGGTCCGAGTCTAAAACACTGGAGCCGTGTCTTCCGTCTATCACAACATAATCGATCTGGTTGGTAGTTTTTCGATCCGGAGACAGCCAGGTAGCTTGATGAATCTTCTTATGCTGGAATCTAGTACTACAGATAACCATATTTCGGGCCCCGGCGAAGTCAATCAGCCTCAACCCATTAGGGGATGTTTCGTCGTGGAGGCCGAATTTACCGACCGTAGTGCCAAAGATACCTTCTTTGCCCACCCTGGCGTTAAAGTTGACAAGCACGATTTTGACATCGTGGCGGGGGCAGCCTTCATAAGTGCGATCCCAGCACTCATAGACGGCATCTTTGGTCACATCGTCCTTCTCTTCCGTCGGGGCGTGGGCGCAAATCAGCGATATGTTGAAGAACCTCGCTTTGATGCGGATTGTGGCTAGACGTTCATTCACCGCAGTGAATGATAGTACTCGGCGACGGAGTCTCTCTCCCACCACGAATCCTAAACTTTAGCTCGCCTTCGAACGGGTGTTCTTAGGCTACCCAGAGGATACTTGGTCAAAGACCGGAATTAGTGAGATGCTTGAGCCATGTGTAACAGAATCGTTTCTGGCAACTCCCAAGTGAATGGCGATCAGAGAACTTACCTCACTTGCGTGAACTTCTACACATGACTCCATCCTCCCATGTTTGTCCATTACAGGGCCATATTGCTGCTTATATGCGTTTACATGTATGTAGATATGTCATCTGCAAAAATTACAAATATTGTTCTCCAAAAAGAACAATGGTTTCAAATAGCGTCAGCTGCGTCACAAGTCAATATGGCGGCAAATAGTCGATGCCCAAATTTGTAGAAAAACACCTAACAACAATATTTTCATTCATGAACGCAAGCGCACTTTCAACAGGCAAACTTGCTTCATTCATAAAAACAAACACCATTACATTTCCCCGAGCATGCCTTTGCCTACAGGCGTCTTTTCGCGACGATGGCAAAAGCTAGAATCATAACTTTAACAATTTCTGATATTTGTATGAGAAGGAAAAAGTGACAACGCCGCAAATATAAGTATACAAATAAATTTCAATAGAATTGACAACACAGTTTATTTGTAGACTTCCAAGTCAAGAATTGTATCAAAGAAAATATTCAATATCCCTCTGATTTATGTGTACAGTGAATCCCAGTTAAGTAGTACTCCGCTTAAATGAAAATCATCCCTCTTAACTGCCTATATCTTGCTGCATCTCAGGGTTTGTTTATTGAAATACATAGACATGTTAAGTACCACTCGCTTAAGTATTCGCACTCGCTTATGTGCCATATTATATTTTTATTTTTAACAAACCACAAAAATCTGTATCTTTGATTGAGGCACTAATTCGGGATTGACTGAATTTGTCAACGAACGTAAAAAAATATTTTTACGCAGAATGCAAAAATCTGTGTCTATATGTATGCAAGCTCATACAGAAACATACATATTTGCGATGGTTTGTTGGAAAAGCTGTTATATCAGCAAGGGAAGCAGTGGCAATTGGCGATCGTTCGTTTGTGTCTTCGTTCAGCTCGGATTTTCTACCAACAACACAATGTTGTGACGCTTTGTCGTCGCATCAGTTCTTCGAAACATTGACTCTTCGACAAAACGTGAGCTTTAGCCATTGGTTGCCCGTGACAACGGAGATTTCGCATGAAGCAATAAGAGCACACATTTACATACAAAGTTGTGTGTAGACGAATTTACAAATAATATACGTAT
The DNA here is from genome assembly GCF_024586455.1 of Bactrocera neohumeralis. NCBI lineage: Eukaryota > Metazoa > Arthropoda > Insecta > Diptera > Tephritidae > Bactrocera > Bactrocera neohumeralis. Next base: position 9,878,328 of record NW_026089622.1, on the reverse strand, counting down.
TGTCTGCTTACATTCACACATTTTTTTTTGTTTGAGTTTTGAGGGGGAATCTTCGAAAGATACCGTAATTTTTCCGGACGGTATGGATGATTTGTATTGGTCACTGAAGCGGAGACCAATACGCCTACGTACTAAACCCTTAACTCCATTGTCTTTGCTTGTTTATTTGCCCCACGGAACTGCCGTTAAGCATTACATGGTGAGACCAAGCTTAGCCATTCGGCTCGTCATTCATGCCACTCTAGCCTACTCCTCATTCCTCCTTCTTCTGATTTCGCTGCGTTGCCGCTCATTCCTTCTTAGCTCTTTCAAAACTATAGCACACCACGCTCTCATACTGTCCCACACTTGTTTCGAAAGTGTCATAAATCGCACTTTGTTATCCGGTGTCACTCGTTCCGTTGTCAGTTTCTGTAGATCGGCTCTCTCCTTTTCATACCGTCGACAGAAAAAGAAGATGGGCAGTGCATTTTCTCCGATGCTGTCGCAGAAGGAACAATTCGTCCGTCGTCGTGTCCACATTTATAGAAATGCTCTCTAAAACACCCATGTCCCGTTAAAAACTGCGTCCTTTCTACCCACGCTTGTAAATTTATATTTAGCTTATGGGTCTATCTCCCCGTCGTAGCTGCATCCCATCGCTTTTGCCACTCATTGAGGCTTGTTTGCCTCTCATCCTTCCGTTCATCAGCCGCTAGTCGCCTGCCTAGTCTTGTACATCTGTCGTATACTCTTTTGAGTTCCATAGCCATTACCTCTGGTGGCATGATGCTTACTAATATCCCAATCGCTTCGTGAGATACCGTACGAAATGCACATGTGACCCTAATGGCACTAAGCCACATTGCAAACTTCGCTTTCTTAGCATACGTCTTTTGCTGTATTGTTGGTCCCCATATGAGCGCCGCGTACATCAGAATTGATTGGCTCACCTGGGAAAATAGCGCACGTATATTTTGGCTTGGTCCACCAATGTTGGCCATTATTCTTGCTAGTGCGGCCGTGGCAGGTGCTGCTTTTTTACATGCCTTTTCAATGTGCGCCTTGTAGCTGAGTCTATTGTCTATCAGTACTCTTAGATATTTCAGCGACTTCTGTGTCATGATACTATGACCGTCGATGTTTAGTTTAATGTCTTCGGGTTGTTTCCTACTTGTGATCAGCACAGATTCTGTTTTTTGTCCAGCGAGTTGGAGGTTTGTTGGAGTGATCCAATCTTTAAGCATCGTCGCCGCATGATTGCAGAGGTTTTCAAGTTGGCCAAGTTCTTTTGCCACTACGGTAATAACAATATCATCCGCGTACCCGATGATCCGCACCTGTTTCGGGAGTGGGAGACGCAACACCCCGTCATGCAATACGTTCCACAACAATGGGCCAAGCACAGAACCTTGTGGAACTCCGCCTGTTACCACATACTTCTTTTGTCCAAGTATGCCGGAGTTTCGCAACGTTCTAGTGCACTAATAATATGGGGCCAGTATGCCGAGTTAAACGCGTTTTTGACATCAAAGGTGACTTTGTGCCATACAGCCATCTGGTACCCTCTGTTGCCTTGTTGGCTATGGCCGTAAGCTTCTTAATCGCATCACTGGTCTGCGTGCGGAATCCATACTGGTTGTCGGACAAACCTTTCTTATCTTGTTTTTCTTAATAGTCTCGCATTGTGCTTAATGGCAATCTTTAAGGCCTTATTTGGAATACCATCCACGCCTGGTGCTTTGGTATTGCCAAATCTCTCTGCCGTTTCTAAAACCTCCACATCAGTGACTATCGTGTTTTCTGTTTCAGTAGGTTCCTGCATGCCAGAGATTTTCGGTTCGTCTTGAAACATTTTCCCTCCACATGCCCATATGGCAGCTTTGTTCGTATTGTCAGAGATCCATGACCCGTCGCTTATATATTTATACTGTTCACTTAGTATAGCTATAACGACCTTTTCCTCTTAGACCGTCTGCTTAAGAAGCTCTTGTGCAGCCTCACAGTGATCGAGGTTGAGTTGCATGATTCTCATTTTTTGTAATTTTACATGCTTCTTGATACAAGGGACACTTTTACCACCAATTTCGTGGTTGGTGTTTTCCCTGCCCTTTTTCTTACATGTACTACAGGATGGGTTCTTATCGCATGACTTCGCAAAGTGTCCAGTTTCTCCACACTTGACACAGCACTGGCTCCTATCATCCGGATTGTGGCACGTTTCCGCCAGATGGCCGTACTCAAGACATCTGAAACACCTCCTGAGATTTTGCTTCGCTCTTATTCTGCACACTACCCAACCTATTTTGATTTTGTGTGCATCCTAAAGTATTCTTGCCTCCAGCGCGGGTAGGCTTACCACTGCAGTTTGTGTTCCTAAGTACGCTGGTCTGATGCTCTTAATCGAATTTTCATCAAAATTACTCAATTAATTTAATTGTCGTTGTAAAGCCTCGGCAATGTCCTCTTTAGTCGTGATTTCGTCAAGGTCACGTATTTCTAGCATGACCTCTTGAGTTAAAGCTTTTATCTGCGCCTTTTCTCCTAGTATTCTGCTTATTTCGGTCTTGAAGGTAACTGTGCTTTTCATTTGTGCCTCTTTCAACTCGAGCAGGATTTGTTCTTTATAATTTTTCCTCACAGTCCTTAGAATGTCGCTTTATGACATGTCACCTGTATTTCAATGAATATTACATCAGGTCGAGGAGGCGGCTTATGTGGTGCCTTCTTTTGCGGCTTACGTTTGACTGCGATCCAAAATTCTTGTTTTCCTATTTCTTTATCATTGTCTTTGACGGGATTATCACACTTTGCTTTTTTGTTAAGGGGAACTTCAGGTTTGCTCGGTCATTCCTATGGGTGGTTTTATTCTTCTTCGGTGGTGTTCTTCGCTTTGGTTGAACTTCGTCGCGAGGCCTCTTTGGTGTATTCTCTCCAGCTGTTGGTATGACGAGAAAACTTCGTCGTGCTTCCTTATTGGCAATGTGCTCTTCCTGAGCACTTGCATGTAATTTTGCTATCACACCTAGAGATCTCCCATGGCGTTGTTGATAGACCGCTGGGGTGGGCGCAATAAGCTTCTTGATCACATTTCCTAGTTCAGCCATACAGTCTCCACGAGGTTGTATCGCCTTTGCCTGGGGAATGGGCTCGCCCAACGGTGGAGATGACCTCGTTCGCACAGGTTTTTCAACACCAAGGCTTTTATCGGGGACCTACCCAGTTTTGGTGCCCTCTTAAAAGGGTCTGTATCCATTATCGTCGTATTTTGTGAAGAGTTTTGCACATTATTACTAGTTTCGTTCAAACTTCCAGCGATACTGCTTCCTATTATTCTACCTATGTTGCTGCTGTTATTATTGTTATATTTGTTTCTCAGATTAAGCTCCATATGTATATATTACCAGCGCATCGTGTGGAGGGGGGCGTTCTGAAATATACAGGAACGGATATACCCTCGGGGACACTGCCCCTACCCCGTCTCCCTAAGGCCTGTCCTTCGCTTTAACAGTCCCGGAAAACACGGACGGACCGGCGCTAGCCCGGGGCAACGTAGGCTACTACTCCTGCGTCCAATGCACACTCCTTGACCAGGGCCCGAAGAGGCTAGTTCCTGATACACACCGCGGCGGACACATCGGCAGAGCATGCTCACATCACCCCCTTCATCCCGCTAACAGAGAAATCGCTGTCAGAGCTTTGAGGGACTCCCAGAGCGCCGTGCTGTGTACCAGTCGATTTTTGATGATAGCCGCACGTAGCATGGTAAAACAGACGCTGACCAGGAAGCCGCCCATTGCGGGTCAGACGCGCCTGGATTTTTATTGTTTGAGGGGGACACGCATTTCTATGGGGCGGCGTGGATTCGATTTGGAGGATGGAGTCATGCGTAAAAGTTCACGCAAGAGAGGAAAGTTCTCTGATAGCCATTCACTTGGGAGTGGCCAGAAACGATTCTTTTACATATAGCTCAAGCAGCTCATGACTTCTGGTTTTGACCAAGTAGCCTAAGAACATCCGTTTGAAGGCGAGCTAAAGTAAGAAGGCGAAACATTTTCTCCACAGGGTTCTGCGCTGGGTTTGGGACCCGCTGCGTAAAAAACAGTACCAACGAAAACAGAACGACAGCCTCGGATGAGAGACCCCGCTTTTGATGATGACCATGGCAAACGAAATAAGGACTGAGAGCATGCAACTGGATTGTCCGATCCCTTAATTGGGAAGTTGCCGCTGCCCAGCTGGTTGATATCCTCGTTAGAATGAAGCCTGACATCACCGCCGTCCAAGAAATGCGATGGATGGGACAAGGACTGAGACGAGTAGGTCCTTGTGGCATTTACCACAGTGGCCATATAAAGGAGCTCAAGTTTGGTGTTGGATTCGTGGTGGGAGAGAGACTGTCAAAATCGTGCTTGGCGACTTTAACGCCAGGGTGGGCAAAAGAAGGCACTACGGTCGGTAAATTCAGCCTCCACGACGAAACATCCCAAATGTGTCGAGGCTGATTGACTTCGCCGAGATCCGAAATATGGTTATCTGCGGTATAAAGGACATAGACTCGGCCCACTATCTTGTTGCAGCCACGATTCGCATCCGCCTCTGTGTAGCAACAAACGCACGTCAACAAAGACAAGAAGGTTCGACGTCGAGAAGCTGCAATCACAACATACAGCCGAACGATTTGCTACTCGGCTTGCACTCCTGCTCTGTGAGAGCACTCGTCAACAACTCGATACAAAGGAACTGTGGGACGGCATTTCAAACTCCTTACGTACAGCTGTGACCGAAACCATTGGTTTCGGAAAGTGCAAAAGAACAGCTGGTATGACGAGGAGTGCCGTGTCGCAGCGGAGAGAAAACAGACTGTCTGTGCGGGATGGGATAGATACCGAGAGTTGAAGAGGGAAACGAGACGCATTTGCAGACAGAAAAAGAAAGAGGCTGATATGCGTGAGTACGAAGAGCTTGATAAGCTGGCCGACAAGGGTAATGCTCGAAAAATCTAGAAAAAAATGAGGCGAAGGTTTCAAAACCGAAGCTTACTAGAAGAACCCCCCAAGGTGATCTTACCACCGATGCCCAGAGCATACTTAAATTATGGAGGGAACACTTCTCCAGCCTTCTGAATAGCAGTGAACGTACAACGCCAGGAGAAGGCGAACCCGATTCCCCAATCGATGACCATGGAGCAGACGATCCATTGCCCGACCATGAAGAAGTTCAAATAGCAATTAGCCGCCTGAAAAACAACAAAGCGGCGGGTGCCGATGGATTGCCGGCCGAGCTTTTCAAACACTGAGGCGAAGAACTGATAAGGGACATGCATCAGCTTCTTTGTAAAATATGGTCGGACGAAAGCATGTCCAACGATTGGAATTTAAGTGTGCTCTGCCAAATCCATAAAAAAGGAAAAGCCTCCTCAACATATAAGGTTCTATCGAGCGTATTGTGTGAAAGATTAAAGCCCACCGTCAACAAACTGATTGGACCTTATCAGTGTGGCTTTAGACCTGGCAAATCAATAACCGACCAGATATTCACCATGCGCACAGCACGAAAAGAATCTACTTCTGTGCCGCGATGTCTGAATTTGGTATCCCCGCAAAACTAATACGCAGCAAAAGCTCCGTCAGGATCGGGAAGGACCTCTCCGAGCCGTTCGATACCAAACGAGGTTTCAGACAAAGCAACTCCCTAACGAGCGACTTCTTCAACTTGCTGCTGGAGAAAATAATTTGATCTGAAGAACTTAATCGAACAGGTACAATCTTTTATAAGAGTGTACAGCTGCTGGCGTATGCCGATGATATTGATATCATCGCGACTTGGCTCTCACCGCACTGCTGCCAGTCATAACTTTGAAGTTGTAGATAATTTGGTGCTACTTCGGACTGAGTAGGCAATTGAGAAGCAAAGTCCTCTCTCTACGAACAAAAACCAAACTCTATAAGTCACTCATAATTCCCGTCCTGCTATATGGCGCAGAGGCGTGAACGATGACAACAACTGATGAGTCGACATTGCGAGTTTTCGAGAGAAAATTTCTCCGAAAGATTTATGGTCCTTTGCGCATTGGCCACGGCAATTATCGCTTTCGATGGAACGATGAGCTGTATGAGATATATGATGACATTGACATAGTTCAGCGAATTAAAAGACAGCGGCCACGCTGGCTAGGTCATGTTGTCCGAATGGACGAAAACACTCCAGCTCTGAAAATATTTGATGCAGTACCCGCCGGGGGAAGCAGAGGAAGAGTAAGACCTCCACTCTGTTGGAAGGACCAGGAGGAGAAAGACCTGGCCACGCTTAGAATATCCAATTGGTGCCACGTAGCGAAAAGAAGAATCGACTGGCGCGCAGTTGTTAACTCGGCTATAATCGCGTAAGCGGTGTCTACGCCAATTAAGAAGAAGAAGAAGAAGAGGTGTCGATTCGCCACAGTCACAGAAGCTTCATCGGATTTGCTAGCTTTTATGCGGCATCCTCCACTTCTGCCACTCATCGTCGGGGGTTGCTTATTCGTTTTAACTTATTTCGCAACTGACCTGCTACTACACACCGTTCGGCTATCCGCGACCTGCCGACAACCACCATTGTCTGCACTTATATTGCACCAGACGAACAATTTACCAGTACAGACATCCTGCAATTAATCAACCAAGCTTCTACTCCTTTAATTTTCGCTGGTGATTTTAATGCATGGAGTCCACTATGGGGCTCTCCAATAGCCAACAAGAGGGGCAAATGCATTGAAGACGCTTTACTTTCCTCTAACTTAATATGTTTGAGTAACGGTTCCGCGACACACTTTTCCACTCACTCCACATTTTCCCATGTAGATCTTGCAATGTGCACCGACACACTTGCCACAGAGTGCGAATGGAGTCTACTCGATCACCTGCATGGAAGCGATCACTTCCCCATTGTACTAAAATTGCACCTAGGTTCAACAACTAAAAACCACAAAATAAATAAGGTATTCAAAACTGATTACGCTGATTGGGAGAAGTGTCAGACACATTGCGAGATAAATGGCAATAATACCCCAATATCTGACAACCCTAACCAAGATAGTGCGAGTTTAACAAAAATTATCCGTTCAGCAGCGAATGTTAGCATTCCTCATACAAAGCAAACAGCAAGTTCAAAGAGTGTTCTTTGGTGAAATAAAGAAATCGCTGAATTGCGGGCAAAAAAACAGACAGCTTGGTATGAATACAAACGGGCTCAATCACTAGTCAACTTAATATCTTTCAGGAAAGCCAACGCTCTTTTCCGTCGTTCCGCGAAACAGGCCAAGCGTAAATGTTTTCAGGATTTCACAAGCAAAATAAATCCTTCGTCTAATCTTAAGTTAATATGGAACGCTTTAAAAAAACTTTCTGGAGTGCCTAGAAATCTAACCATTCAGTGCGTAAAGGGGCCAACAGGTTTGGTAGCCAATCCATCCGATATTTCCGAGTTATTTGCAAACCCCTATTCTGAAACAAGCTCAGATATTTCATTCAGCACACAGTTTCAAACCTCAAAAACCACCACACTGTCCGACACTTCCTACTCTGTCTCCCCTCTTTCTTTTCTGCTAAACAAATAGAAACCAGCATTTCACTGTCTGGGCGAGATAAAATTTCTTATCCAATTATCAAACATATGCCGAAAAGTCTCAAGCTCCGATTGGTAAAGCTTTATAACAAAATTTTCAATACTGGTGTCTACCCCCAATTTTGGAAAACGTCCTGTGTTATACCAATACTTAAGCCACACAAATCCTCCGATGAACTTGCTAACTATAGGCCGATTTCCCTCCTTCCATGTATGGGCAAAATTTTGGAAAAGATCGTGGCTAACCGCTTGATGTGGTATGCTCAGCGAAACAATAATATTACCGAATCAAGTCGCCTACAAAAAAGGTCAAGGAAGATGCTTTAATCCAACTAGACTACTTCATTACAAACGCTTTGTCCAGCAAAAACCACGTGTCCGTACTATCTCTGGACTTTCACAGAGCCTTCGACAAAATTGGAGCCCATATTATTATTCGACAACTTAGAAAATGGAAAATAGGCCAGAATATGATACGTTTTATTACTAACTTTCTCACAAACAGAAAACTCAAAGTCAACGTAAATGGTTTTCTTTCTTCAACACTCCCGCTTTCTAATGGTACGCCGCAAGGCTCACCTCTTTCAGCCTTCCTTTTTATCATTGCTTTCGATGATATTAGTATGATGATAAAAAATTACATAGGAGTTAAGCACCATATCTATGCTGACGATGTTCTAATCTACACAAAAGTCTCCGACGTTAATTTAGCTCAATCCTTATTTACTAATATACTCGCCAGAATTGAGACTTGGTCACTGGAGTCTGGTGCTTCACTTTCCTTAGACAAAACACATATCCTTCATGTATGTAGGAAGCAAAATTGCAACGGTATTTCACTTACCCACAACCAAACTAACATCGAATGTAAAACACAGCTGAAAATACTAGGATTAATTTTTGACTCTAATTATAACTTTAATGATCACTGTAAATATGTCAGAAACTCGTTAATGACACGATTAAATATTGTTAAATATCTCTCGTCTAAGCATTCATTTATTCATCCGAACACACTAATCAATGTTGTCAGAGCTCTGCTAACTTCAAAAATAGATTATGGGCTCCCCATCTACGGCAATTGCTCCAAAAGCAGTATCGTCCTTTTAAATGCACCGTACCATTGCGCAATACGGCGAAGTCTCCGGGCCTTTCCAACCTCGCCAATAAAAATGATAATGGCTGAATCTGGTTTACCAACTATTCAAAATAAAATTATAGATTCTTCGCTCCAAATTCTCGCGAAAACGGCTGAGAACACCAACCCATTACTAAATACAACTATCACGCATGCCACGAAAAAAAGAAAAATTCCAAGAATACAATCGGCTATTTCGAGATGCTTAAGTTTCGTTGCAGAAAATAATATTTTACGTAACGCAACATGCAAATTCACCTCCCTACATCCTCCCTGTCTGATCAATGATAAAATCATACAGAATAAGCTTATGTTTTTGTCCAAGCAAAACACACCAAACGAAGTCTTTCAACAAACCTTTGCTGAACTGGAATCTAATTATATCAATATACAAATGATGGCTGGAAGTTATTGTTTACGGATGGCTCCAAGTCCATCGATTCCACTTCGTTAGCAGTTGTCACTGCCACAGGAGAAATTATTTGCAATTGGCTTCTCCCCTCAACGAGCTCTGTATTTACCGCTGAAGGAGCTGCTATTCTTCATGCAGTTAATCACGCAAAAAAGACGAAAGGAAAGTTCCTCATCTGTACCGACAGCAAATCGTGTATGTCTGCAATAACGTCTCCTTCCAATCGCAATCCCATAATAGAAGTTATCAGGGACGCGGTCATTGGTGCCCCTCAGAAAATCCAAGTAATGTGGATCCTTGGCCGTGCTGGTATTACAGGCAACCACTTTACAGACCTCGCTGCGAAAAATGTAGCCAGAACTCCTGCCTTAACATACTACGTCTCAACCAAGCAAGACATTTCTAACCTTATTAAGCACAAAAGGCATCAAAAAAACGCAAGCGAATGGAAAACATTTAAACATCACTACGCGGTCATAAACCCAGCCAGAAGTCGAATAATCTACTCGTCAACAGTTCCAACTAGCGCAATGAAGACATATACTCGATTAAGGATTGGACACACTATCATAACACACGCCCACTTACTATCGGGTAAAAGCCCATCCATTTGCCCCCTTTGCGATGACACCTCTTCTATCAAACACTTACTCACACTCTGTCCGATGCTTCACCCAACAGCCCACAACTCTGGGAACATTGATCTCATAAAACTCTTAAGTGAACCTTCAGAAAAAAACGTGATGATTGTATATAGATTCTTAAAAACCAACGATTTGTTAAAACATATTTAAGCAACTTACATCTTTACTAACCCTTAGCAAATATAATTTTTCACCTAGTTATAATTACAAGGCGGCTGAAGGCCTCGTAGCCAGTGCTGCGTTTATGTTTTTATATAATAAAACTCTGTTTTGTTATATGAATTATTATAAATAAATAAATAAATTCCTGTCATAATCTGTACTTTTTAACCTATTGTATAAAATAATTTCGATGTTTTACATCTGCCAGCTGTCAACTGGCAGCTCACTTTTTTTGTGTAAAGTTTTATTCCGATATATTTATTGATAGTTTAGTTGTTTATCAGTAGTGAAAGAATCAGATGGAATTTAAAGTTCTGTTATACGGGAAGTGGGTGTGGTTGTTGTCCGATTTTGCTCACTTCAGATTTCACAGTGTATGACAGTTGAGCCCGTATAACTTCACATACGAAATTTGGACACAGATCGGGTAGATATAAGATTTCATCTGAACGTGAGCGGTGCTACGCCCATTGTATTTGTGCAGTGTTTACAACTTCTTATATAAACCCTTGAATTTTTATGCGTGTGGCTCATTTATTCACTGTTATATTGCACATTCAGTAGTTTATTGGAAGTGAACGTGGTTATTATCTGATTTTACTCATTTTATCAGCGTATGAAGAGATGCTAAAAAGGCTTCTCTGATGAAACGTTGTTGAGTTAGCTGAAAAAGTTTTGAAGATATGTACATTAAACAATTTTAAGGGATACCTTGCTAAAGCAATCCCTTGTACCAAATTACAGTTCGGTATCTAACTTTAGCGTTTAATAATGACATATTATGTCTTTTCGATCACTAGTGTATTATGGTCGTGGCAGTAGTCCGATTACGCTCATCTGCAACACTGACCTCTCTTTTGTGCCCAAGAATACATATAAGTATGTGGATCTTCTTCTTTACTGGCGTAGACACCGCTTACACGATTATAGCCGAGCTATTAACAGCTCGCCAGTTCCTCTGCTTCCCCCGGCAGGTACTACTTCCGTATAACTCTTCTCTCGAAAACTCGCAACGTCGATTAATCAGATGTTGTCATCGTACATGCCTCTGCACCATATAGCAGGACGGGAATAATGAGTGACTGACAGAGTTTGGTTTTTGTTCGTCGATAGAGAACTTTACTTCTCAATTGCCTACTCAGTCCGAAGCACCACTTGTTGGCATGAGTTATACTGCGTTGGATTTCCAGGCTGACATTGTTGGTGGTGTTTATACTGGTTCCAAGATGTACGAGTCGTGTGTTCGACGACTGTTTGTTTGATGACAGGAGATATTTCGTCTTGCCCTCATTCACTGCCAGTCCCATTTGCTTCGCTTCCTTGTTCAGTCTGACTAAAGAAAAACTAACAGTGGGGGTGTTGAGGCCGATGATATCAATATCAGCAGCAGATTAAATAAGTCGCACGATAGCGAGTCGTGTTGTCTGAAACCATGTTTGGTATCGAACGGCTCGGAGAGGTTCTTCCCAATCCTAACGGAGCTTTTGCTGCTTTACACAGCCGGGTCTTTTTCAAGATTTTTCGCGTAGTGAACATTTGGTCGGTTGTTGATTTTCCAGATCTAAAGCCGCACTGATAAGCTCCAATCAGCGTAATGACGGTGGGCTTTACTTTTTCACACAATACGCTCGATAGAACCTTATACGCGATGTTTAGGAGACTTATACCATGGTGGTTGGCGCAGATTGTGGGGTCTCCCTTCTTGTGGATTGGGCAGGGAACACATAAGTTCAATCGTTGGGTATGCTTTCGTCCGACAATATTTGGCAAAGAAGCCGATGCCACCGCTGGTAGTTGACTGTCTGCAAATGCGTCTCGCTTCCCTCTTCAACTCTCGGTACCTTTTCCATTCCGCACGTGTTGAGGTCGATCGTAACCTTGCGGGGTAGGCAGTCTGTTTTCTCTCCTCTGCGATACGGCACTCCTCGTCGTACCAGCTGTTCTTTTGCATTTTCCGAAAACCAATAGTTTCGGTTGCATCTGTACATAATGAGCTTGACATGCCGTCCCACTGTTCTCCTATACCGAGTTGTTGACGAATTCTCTCAGAGAGCAGGGGCGCAAGTTGAGTAGAAAATCGTTCAGATGTTTGTTGTGATTGCAGCTTCTCGACGTCGAACCTTCCATGTGTTTGTTGGCGTGCGTTTTTTGCTGCACATAGGCGGATGCGCATCTTGACTGCAACAAGATAGTGGTCCTAATCGAAGTTAAGAACTCAGAGCGTACGCACGTGTAAACTACTGGAGATGTGTCTTCCGTGTATGACAACATTAACGACCTGGTTGGTGCTTTTCCGATCTGGTGACAGCCAGGTAGCTTGATGAATTTTCTTATGCTGGAATCTAGTACTACAGATAACCATATTTCGGGCTCCGACGAAATCGATCAGCCTCAATACATTTGGGTATGTTTCATCGTGGAGGCTGAATTTACTGACCGTAGTGCCAAGGATGCCTTCCTTGCCCACTCTGGCGTTAAAGTCGCCAAGCACGAGTTTGATATCGTGGCAGGGCAGCTCTCATAGGTGCGCTCCAAGCACTCATAGAAGGCATCTATGGTCACATCATCCTTCTCTTTCGTCGGGGCATGGGCGGATTGTGGCTAGACGGGGTGAATGACAGTACTCGGTGACGGAGTTCCTCTCACACCACGAATCACACACCGGATTTGCTCTCTTTTATATGGCCCCTGTAGTAAATTCTATAAGGACCTACTCGTCTCAGTCCTTGTCTCGTCTATCGCATTTCTTGTTCGGCGGTGATATCAGCCTTCACTCTAAAGAGGACATCAACCGGCTGGACAGCGGCAACTTCCCAATTAAGGAACCAAAGATTCCAGGTGAATGCTTTCAAATTGTAATTGTTAATTTGGTTGCCATGGTCGTCATCAAAAGGAGGTCTCTCATCCGAGTCTAGTTGCTTTTTTCGGGTCCAAAACCCAGTGCACAACCCTGCGGAGGGGATATTTCGCCTTCTCAGATTGGCTCGAATTCAAACGAATTTTCTTAGGCTACCCAGAGTATACTTGATGAAAGGCCGGAAATAGTGAGCTACGTGAAACTTATGTAAAAGAATCGTTTGTGGCCACTTCCAAGTGAATGGCGATCAGAGAACTTTCCTCACTTACGTGAACTTCTGGACATGACTCCGTCCTCGGAGCAACCGAACATTTAATAATTTTACAACTTGCAGGAATCAAAGCCAGTGAAATATATAAATACTTTAACTCATACACTGACCGAAATATTCAGTATAAGGTCTGTTAGAAAAGCAAAAATCATCATATCTAGTATATGTTAGTTGGAATGGTATCGATCCGATTTTATCTATTATCATGCCACATGCTAAAAAAACCGTGGATGAACGTCTAGCCATAATCTGCATCAAAGTGAAGTTCTTCAACGTATCGCTGATTTGCGCCACTCCCCAACAGAAGAGATAGACGATACAACCAAAAATGTCTTCTATGAGCGCTTGAAGCGCAACTATTAGAGCTGCCCCCGCCATGATGTCCAAATCATGATTATCGCTTTTAATGCCGGAGTGGGCAAACAAAGTATCTTTGGCACAATGGACGGTAAATTCAGCCTACATGGTAAAACATCCCCAAATGGGTTGAGGCTGATCGACTTCGTCGGTGCTCGAAATATGGTTATCTGTAGTACTAGATTCCAGCATAAGAAAATTCATTAAGCTACTTCTATCTCCGGGTTAAAAATCCACCAACCAGATCGATCATGTTGTGATAGACGCGGCTCCTCTTGTTTAGACGTGCGGACGCTCAGCGGTCCGTACATTGACTGGGATCACTCTTTTGTGAAAAAGAACAGCTAATACGATGAGGAGTGCCATGTTGCAGTGGAGAGAAAACCGACTGCCTACCTCGCAACGTTACGATCGACCGCAACACGTGCAGGATGGGATAGATATCAATAGCATAAGAGGGAAGAGAGACGTATTTGCAGCGAAATTTGGCGACCGTAATGCTTGAGTATAAAGAGCTTGACAAGCTCTCCGACCTGGGGTGGTTCCAAAAAATTCTACAAAAAACCGAGAACATACTCTTGTAGAACCCCCTGAGGCGATCTAGTGACTGATGCCCAGAGCACACTAAAATTATGGAGGGAAGACTTCTTCAGCCTGCAGTGAAAGCATAACACTAGGAGATGGCAAACCCGATTCCCCAATCGATGATGATGGAGCAGACGTTCCTCTGGTCGACCATGAAGAAGTTCGAATGACAATTACCCGCCTGAAGAACAAAAAGGAGAAGAAATGATAAAGAACATGCATTAGCTTGTTTATAGAATATGGTCGGACGAAATAATGCCCGACGATTGGAACTTAAGTGTGCTCTGTCAATTCCACAGAAAGGGAGACTCCGCAATCTGCGCCCACCAACGTGCGATAAGCCTCCTCAACATCGCTTATTAGGTGCTATCGAGCAAATTGTACGAATGATTAAATCCCACTGTCAACAAACTAATTTGACCTTATCAGTGTGGCTTTAGACCTGAAAAATCAACAACCGACCAAGTATTTACCATAAGCCAAATCTTGGAAAAGACCCGAGAGAGGAAAAGAGGATCGACACATACCACCTTTCGTCAAAAGCGAAAAGCAGTTGCTTTTATGCGCGATGTCTGAATTTGGTATCCCCGCGAAACTAATACGTCTGTTTAATCTTACGTGGGGTAATACCAAAAGCTCCATCGGGATCGGGAAAGACTTCTCCGAGTCGTTCGATACGACGAAACGAGGTTTCAGACAAGACGACTCCCTTTCGTTCAACTTTTTCAATGTACGGGTGGAGAAAATAACTTAAGCGCAGAGCTTATTCGAACAGGTACTATCTTCCATAAGTGTGTATAGCTGATAGCGTACGCCGATGATATTCATATCATTGGCCTCAACATCCGCGTCGTTAGTTTTGATTTCTCCAGACTTGATAAGCAAGCGAAGCAAATGGGTCTAGTTGTGTCGAAGACCAGTATTACCACCAACAACTATGTAAGCCTCTAAGTCCAACGCAGAATAACCCTTGCCAATAAGTACTACTTCGAACTGAGTAGGCAGGGAGAAGTAAAGTCCTCTCTCGAAGAAGAAGGACCAAACTCTGTATGTCACTCGTTATTCCTGTCCTGCTATGTGGTGCAGATGCATGGAATTTTTGATAGAAATGTTCTGCGGAAGATTTATGGTCCGTTAGGCATTGGCAACGGCGAATATCGGCGAACATCGTTTAGCGAATTAAGAGACAGCGGTTACGCTGGCTAGGTCATGTCGTTAGAACGGTTAAAAACGTCAAGCTCTGAAAGTATTCAACGCAATACCCGCTAGAGGAAGCAATTTTTTTTTTTATACTTTAAATGCATTATTAGTGTAAAGTTTTATCACGTTATATTAATTAAGTCTTGATTTTTACACAGAAAATTAAAAGAATCAAATGGAATTTAAAAATGTCAGGTACTAAATTTATTCGAAATCGGTAGGGCGCGTCCCGAGATATGTGATTTCACTACAAAGTGACGGTTATGTGGGGAGTAAACGGAGTTATAATTCGCTTTCACTCATTTTCACACTGTCGGTAGGAGTTCTTATAATATTTGAGTTGGGTGAATTTAATTGTTGTAGTTTTAGTGGTTTGAGGAGATATACATTAGGGTGCTTCAAAAAAAAATTTTCGAATTTTTTTTTTCAAACTTTTACCCCCTCAAATGTTAGCGATTGACAAACAAAAAATCCTCCCTCAAGCCAGGCGCTGTAGCTTAACTCTTAAGGGGTCGCTATTTTTTTGTTAGGTTCCCATACATTTAACATAGGAATTTACGTTTTTTAATTCAAACTCAAATTTCATCAACTACATATGTATGTACATAATTTTCGTTTCTGAAAAATAACCATCATATGTTCAGAAAGTTCACTTTTCAAACTTTAAAAATTTCCGCGACAAAGTTTGATTATCTCAATTAGACGATTAAACATAGTGATTTGAAATTTGGAATTTTTTCAATAAAAATAAAAAAAGTTTCTGAGAATAATAATTTTGTCGAGGGAATTTTTAAAGTTAGAAAAGCCAACTTTATGAATATGTCATGGTTATTTTTGAGAAACGAAAATTAGATGGTGAAATTTTAGTTTGAATTAAAAAAAGAAAATTCCTATGTTAAATGTATGCGAACCTAACAAAAAATAGCGACCCCTTAGAGTTAAGCTACAGCGCCTGGTTTGAGGGAGGATTTTTTGTTTGTCAATCACTAACATTTGAGGGGGTAAAAGTAGAAAAAAGCATTCAAAAATTTTGTTTGAAGCACCCTAATACACATATACATTAAAGTTATAAATACATTCAACCGCGGCCCCGCCGGTCACTTTTTCAAAATCTTGACAAACCTCTGCCGAATATGTCGGTCAGTATATTATATACATATATCTTTGATTTATTTTTGATTTTTTATTTAATATTGATCAACAGCAAACCTTTACACACGCAGACATTTTTGAACGTTTAAAAAAATTGGAAATGTTGGTTACTCGCGGTGGATAGAAAGAGATACATATGTCGATGCAAACGATGCGGCGGTAGTTGGTAGAGTTTTGAAATATTTATAATTAAGGTTTTTTATTGTACTGCTAATTACAATCCTTTTAATTATTTATGTTATTTTTTCGAATAAGCCTTTTTTTTAATAAAAAGGCCCGGACAAATTCTTAATTTTTAAACTTTGCTGTTAAAGAAAATGGGCTTAGAAGGGTAGCAAAATTTGTAATTTGCCTAGGGCGCTTTCATAATTATCTTGGACTGACTCTGAAAACAGTTTGTCTTCAAACCTATGTAGACTAGTAAATAATAAGGCTATATACATTTATATATGCCCATATATGTATGTACAATAGTTATATTGAAAGTAAACGTGGGTTTTTTTGTTGTGCAGAAAATTCAAAAGGGTAATAACTTTTAAATAATATTTACTAAACATATTTTGTGTTCTATATTTTCATAACACTTTAACAGAAAAAATATGAATAATAATTGTGTAATAAACTTTCGAATGATTTCACAGACTTTACTAATTGGACTAAGGTATGAGGATTTATCATGGGACTTTGCCAAACCTAGTGTGAATAATGATCCTGACTGCCAAACTTGCATATTTATTCAGGTGAGTAACTCTAAGTCAATATATTGCGTAAGTATGTAAAATTGTTTTAATTTTCTCGTGGCAGTCAAGAAAGAGTTTGTGGTTATATGAATATTCGGTGGAAAGTTTTCACAGACTACGTTGTGAATTTAAATACAGTTTACAAAATAAATACAATCATTTAGATGATATACGCCTGTTATAAACTAATAATATATTACTCTTTCTTAAAACCTATATGAAAATCACCAGATAAAGAAATATATTCTCGAAAACGTTAAGGTTTTGCCGAAGACGCAGCAAGTGGAGCTAAATAATTAAAAAACACAAAAAAATGTATGGTCTTTGTAGGATCAGGAAGAGTTTTTCCCGACCGCGCTAGCTCAGCGAAACAACAATCATTTAATTGAGAAATGTGTAATTAAATTGAAAGAGGAAGTGAAAATAAAAAACTTGTCGCCTTGGTGGTCAGCAATAGACTGTTATTTAATGTAATAAAAATATAATTATGTAGATACAATGATTAATCTTGCGATGGATGTCTATATGTATGCGTATGCGAAATAGCTGCAAAAATATCTCCCCCAGCAGATTCGAATACAGTTACTTGACTCATATTTGTGTAACTTTACATTTTCAATTCATGCCCTAGATATAAGATCTACTTATTTCCAATATATTTGGGCTCACAAATCATGAAGCTCTCAATGGTCTTGTAAGATTTGTTCTCGTTTATTTTTAAGTTCTTGTTTCCATTTTACATTACAAAACTCAGAAAACATGATATAAAATATAAATATATGTATAATATCGCTTTAGTGGTGACTAATAAAAAAGGTTCAAGTAAACGAAGATAATAATAAGGAAACCTGTAACTGACATCATGGACGATTCCATTAACCTTAATACCTTACTTTTAGATCCATGTTGAAGTGCTCACTATGTGCCTCACAGCATTTTTCTAAATTATACGAAATGATTGCGGAGATAGTCCAACTTGATAGTAATATTTGCTCTAGAGTTTGCAGATTTGTCAGCATATTTTTCAAAATTTCATCATAACTTGGTGCCTTATAGTTACCTAGGCAAATTTTTTACCATCTAAACAGCGCTACACTTTTCCAAACTACACACTCCGGAATAGTCACAGCTTTAATAAAACCTGCATCTTTGAAGAATTGTTATATTTGAGGACCAACAAACAGTTCGTCTTTTAACTTTCTCATACTTCCTTCGGAAATTTTCTACAAATATAATAAAAACAAGAAAAAACGTCAACTTCGGCTGCACCGAAACTAATATAACCTTCACATATTACATTGGTGCCTTAGAAAATAATTTATACCAAATTTCGTAAATATATTTTGTCAAATGCAAAAGTTTTCCATACAAGAACTTGATTCCGATCATTCAGTTTGTATAGCAGCTATATGCTATAGTAAGCCGATCTGAACAATTTTTTCGGAGATTACATTATTTTTACAAACAATAACTCATAACAAATTTCGTGAAGAAACGTTATCAAATGTGAAAGTTTTCCATACAAGAACTTGATTCCGATTGTTCAGTTTGTATGGTAGCTATGTGCTATAGTTAACCGATCTGACCAATTTTTTCGGACATTACATTGTTGCCTTAGAAAATAGTCTGTACCAAATTTGGTGAAGATACATTGTCAAATGTGAAAGTTTTCCATACAAGAACTTGATTCCGATTGTTCAGTTTGTATGGTAGCTATGTGCTATAGTTAACCGATCTGACCAATTTTTTCGGACATTACATTGTTGCCTTAGAAAATAATCTGTACCAAATTTGGTGAAGATACATTGTCAAATGTGAAAGTTTTCCATACAAGAACTTGATTCCGATCGTTCAGTTTATATGGCAGCTATGTATATGTTATAGTGGTTCGATATCAGGTTCCGACAAATGAGCAGTTTCTTGAAGAGAAAATGCCGTTTGCAAAATTTCAAAAGGATATCTTAAAAACTGAGGGACTAGTTCGCATATATACAGACAGACGGACAGACGGACAGACAGATAGACGGACATGGTTAAATCGACTCAGCTCAACATACTGATCATTTATATATACATATACTTTATAGGGTCTCCGACGCTTCCTTCTGGGTGTTACAAACTTCGTGACAAACTTACCTGTTCAGGGTATAATAATATTCTGCAAGCGAATAAGATGTGCAAAAATCTTAAAAACAAGAACACATTCAAGAATTTCATGAATAAATTCGTAATCTGAGCACTTGAAACCATCTGTTGTTATATATTTTTAACACATATTGCTTCAGAGTGTAATAGTTTTATTTCCAATAATCCAGTTAGATATACAGGCTTTGTCCGGAAAGTCTGTGGTTCATGACATTGTGACAAAGCTCTTGAACATGCGCAAGGTGTGCGCGAAGATCTTCCCAAAAGTGCTCACTGACGACCAGAAATTGTTGCGAGTGGAAGGTTGCTAAGAAAATTTGAATATATGTGAAAATTACCCCCAATTTTTTAATAACTTAATCACAGGTTAATAGTCGGACGGAAGCATGCCCAACGATTGGAATTTAAGTATGCATATAAGGTTCTATCAATCGTATTGTGCGAAAGATTAAAGCCCACCGTCAACAAACTGATTAGACTTTATAAGTGTGGCTTTAGACCTGGCAATTCAGCAGCAGACCAGATATTCACCATGCGCCAAATCTTGATAAAGACCCGAGAGAGGAAAAAAGGATCGACACATACCACCTTTTCGTCAATTTTAAAGCGAAAAGCAGCTGCTTTTATGCCGCGATGTCTGAATTTGGTATCCCAGCAAAAGCTCCATCTGGATCGGGAAAGGCTTCTCCGAATCGTTCGATACCAAACGAGGTATCAGACAAGACGATTCCCTTTCGTACGACTTTTTCAATCTACTGCTGAAGAAAATAATTCAAGCTGCAGAGCTTAGTCGAACGGGTACAATCTTCTATAAGAGTGTAAAGCTGCTGGCATACGCCGATGATATTGATAGCATTGGCCTCAACACCCGTGCCGTTAGTGTCTGGTTTTAAACGAGGGCAAGATGAAATATCTCCTGTCATCAAACATAAGGTCGTCGCACTCCCGACTAGGCACCCACGTCACTGTCGACAACGTCCGGTGTGTTCAACGTGGGTACCTGCTGACGACCCCACCCCCTTACCCCACGGCGCTAATAAGCACAGCGGATCAAATCAATGCGTAGATCTGCGCCCTGATAATCTAAAACCTCTGCCGTGCTTTGGGGTCGGCACCCGCTTGCAATGCAACTCGACATTCAACTGACAAAGTCAGTTCTTCCCGCATTTGGGTTTTAAGCACAACCACCACAATACTCCCCGAGGGGCCAGTCCGCATGAAGTCACTGTTAACAGTCATAAATTCGAAGTCGTAGATAATTTCGCCTATTTTGGAACCAGAATCAACACCAACAACAAAGTCACTCATAATTCCCATCCTGCTATATGGTGTAGAGGCTTGGACGATGATAACAACTGATGAGTCGACGTTACGAGTTTTGGAGAGAAAAGTTGTGCGAAGGATTTATGTAGTTGGCTACGGCGATTATCGCATTCGATGGAATGATGAGCTGTATGAGAAATACGACGAATGCACCTCGGCTTTCCATGATATTGCAAAGAATAATGCATTCCATGACGCCTTCAATGCTTTGAAATCGCGCTGACAGCGCTGCATCGACGCAGAAGTCTTTAAAGAATTGTAACTATAGGTTCAGTGAATTTTTTTAAATCGACTCAGTCTTATTGCTTTCCGCACAAACCCTGTATATTTATATATATAAATAATCGGGATGATGAGACACTTTGAAATTAGAGCGATTGTCTATCTTTCGGTCTGTGCGAGCGATAACTTCGGTAAAAATTTAAATATCTCAATGAAGCTTGGTACACGTGTCCCTGGTAAAAATGTGAAGATGCCACGCCCACGAAAATCCATTAAATGACAATTTTTTAAAGTGTCATAACCAAGGACTTGACTAAGATGTAACACTAAAATTTGGCATGGGGAATCGCCCACATTTCGGAGAGAAGCCATATCGCAAGACCTACTCGACTGCTATCGATCAAATTTGGTACATAATGTTACCTTGACATTCTTATTTTCTAATGCGAAAACGAACTGAACCGAACTACATCCACACCCTCTTCCCATATAACCCAATTTTACATTACTTACCACAGTTTCCATAAAAAGGAGGGCAAATTTGGTGAGGGATTCGTGGTGGAATAGAGACGCCGTCGCCGAGTACTGGCCTTAACTATTAACTATCGCTGATTTACGTCTCCAGTGTTTTAGACGTGCTTACGCTCCGAGATCCTAACATCGACTCGGACCACTATCTTCTTGCAGCCAAGACACTCACCCTCCCTGTACAACAAAAAACGCAAGTCAACAAACACTAAGAAGGCTCGACGTCGAAAGCTGCAATCACAACAGACAGACGAACGATTTTCTACTCGACTTGCACTCGTGCTTTCTGAGAGCACTTATCAGCAACTAAGTTTAAGGAAACTGTGGGACGGCATTTTAACCTCCTTATGTTCATCTCCAAATGAAACCATTGGCTTTCGGACCATGCAAAATAACTGTTGGTACGATGAGAAGTGCCGTGTCGCAGCGGAGAGAAAACAGACTGCTTACATCGCAATGTTAAGATCGACCAGAATACGTGCGGAATGGGATACATACCGAGAGCTGAAGAGGGAGCGAGACGCATTTGCAGACAGAAAAAGAAAATTATACGAAAAATGCGGCGACTAATGGAAGGTCTCAAGGCTGGAGCATATTCTTGTAGAACCCCCAGAGGTGATCCAGTAACCGATGTCCAGAGCATACTAGAATTATGAATGGAAACTTATCCAGCCTGCGGAACGGCAGTGGAAGCATAACACCAGGAGATGTCGAACCCGATTTCACAAACATTGACGATGGCGCAGATGTTCCATTGCCCGACAATGAAGAAGTTCGAATGGCAACAACCAGTTTAAAGAACAACAAAGCGGCGGGGCCAATGGTTTGTCAGCCGAGCTATTCAATCATGGCGGCGAAAAACTGATAAGGAGCATGCATCAGCTTCTTTGTAGAATACGGTCGGATGAAACCATGCTCGACGATTGTAATCTAAGTGCAGAATAAGCCTCCTCAACATCGCAAAAAAGGTTCTATTGAGCTTTTTGAGTGAAAAATTGAATCCATCTCCAACAGCTGAATAGATATTCACCAAAAGCCAAATCTTGGAAAGACTCGTGAAAAGAGGATCGAGACATACCACACAGGCAGCTCTATGCTGCTATGGCTGAAGTTGGTATCACCGAAAAAATTAACACGTCTGTGGTAACTGACGTTGAGCAATACCAGAATTTTTTTGGAGAAAATAATTCCAGCTATAAAACTAAATAAAAAGGGTACCATCTTCTATAAGAGTGTGCAGCTGCTGACGTACGCGAAGATGATGATATCATTGGCCTCCACAAGAGCGCTGTTGGTTCTGCTTTCTCGAGAATGGATAAGGAAGCGAAGCAAGGGGGAGAACGAGAACACGACGGAATATCTCCTGTCTTTAAAGAAACAGCCGTCGTACTCGCGTCATGACATCCAAGTCATAGATAAATTTGTCGATCTTGGAACCAGTATTAACAGCAACAATGTTAGAGTGGAACCGCTTACGCGGTTAAAGCCGAGTTAACAACATCGCACCAGTCTTTTGTTTGTTTTTTGCAATGTGCCGTTCTTTTGAAAATTCGTAACGTCAACTCATCAATTGTTGTCATAATCCGTGCCTCTGCACCATATAGCAGGACAGGAATAATGAGTGACTTGTAGAGTTTGGTTCATTTAGAGGGCACTTTACTTTGCCTACTCAGTCAGAAAGTAGCACCTGTTGGCAATAATTATTCTGCTTTGGAATTCGAGGCTGACATTGTTGTTGATGTTGATACTGGTTCCAAGTGGACACAGTTAGCTGTAATTGGGAAATTATAACTGTCAACAAACACGTGGGAACCAAGTCGCGGGTGCGACGATTGTTTGTGTGACGACAGGATATATTTCGTCTTGCCCTCGTTCATTACCAGACCCATTTGCTTTGCTAAATTTGTGTCCAGTCTGGAGAAAGAAGAACCAACGGCACGGCAATTGAGGCCAATGATATCAACGTCATCGGCATACGACAGCAGTTGTACACTCTTATAGAAGATTAAACCTGTTCGAATAAGTTCTGCAGCTCGAATTATTTTCTCTAAAAGTAGATTGAAAAGTCGCACAATAGGGAATCGCCTTGTGTGAAACCTCGTTTGGTATCGAACTGCTTGAAAAATTTTTTATCGATCCTGATGGAGCTTTTGGTGTTGCTTTACGTCAGTTTATAAAGCAGTACTAGTTTTGCGGAGATTGCAAATTCAGATATAGCGGAATAAAGGCAGCCCCTTTTCGCATTAAAATTGACGAAGATATGGTGTGTGTCGATCCTCTTTTGCGAGTTTTTGGCAAGATTTGGCGCATAGGGAATATCTGGTTAGTTGTTGATTTTACAGGCCTGAAGCCACACTGATAATGTTTAATCGGTTTTTACAGTGAGCTTAAATCTTTGAAATAGTACGCTCGATGGAACCTTATAAGCGATGTTGAGGAGGGTTATTCTGCACTTAGATTACAATCGTCGAGCATGGTTTCGTCCGACCATATTCTACAAAGAAGCTGATGCTTTCTCCTTATCAGTTCTTCACCGGCGTTGTAGTTGACAAGGTGCTACAAGGAATACTCCGGTCTTAAAATTCCCCTGTCGGTCATCTTGCCAAGCTCTTCATACTCACGTGTTTCGGCCTCTTTCTTTTTCTGTCTGCAAATTCGTCTTGTTTCCCTCTTCAACTCTCGGTGTCTATCCCATCCCGCACGTGTTGTGGTCGATCGTAACTTTGCGAGGTAGGTAACCTGCTTTATTTCCGCTGCGACACTGCACTCCTCATCGTACGATCTGTTCTTTTACATTGTCCGAAAACCAATGGTTTCGGTTGCAGCTGTACGTAAGCTTGAAATGCCATCCCACAGTTCCCTTATACCGAGTTGTCGATGAGTGATCTCAGAGAGCCAAAATCGTTTGTCTATCAGTTGCAATTGCAGCTTTTCGACGTCGAACGTTGTGCGTTTTTTTGCTGTACAAAAGCTGATGCGTATCTTGACTGCAACAAAATAATTTTTCCGAGTCAATGTTAATATCTCAGAGCATATGAACGTCGGAAACACAGAAGACGTGACTTTTGTCTATCACAATATGATCGACCTGTTTGGTGGCTTTTCGATTCGGAGATAGCAAGGCAGCTTGATGAATTTATTTATGCTGGAATCTAGCGCTCATGGAAGGCAAACTTGGTCACACCGTCTTTCTCTTTCGTCGAGGCGTGGGTGCAAATCGGCGAAATGTTGAACTTCGCTTTGATGTGGATTGTAGCTTGATCTTAACCCCTGGGGTGAATGCCAGAACTTGACTCCTCCGGAGTCTTTCTTTCACCAAGAATCTCACACAGAATGTGCCCTTCTTTATATCGGGACTGTATTGAATTCCACAAGGACCTAATCGCCTACGGCGGGGAAGTCAGCCTTAACTCGCTCCGCATTAACCCGCTGGGCAGAAGCAAGTTTCCAGTCAAGGGACCGAACATTCCAGGTGTATGCTCGCAAATCATAACTCTTAACACGTATGCAGGGGTCGTCATCAAAAGGGAGTCACTTATTCGAGACTGTTGTTTCCCTTTCTTTGGTAGGGTTTTTTTGTAACGGCGGGTCTCAAATACAACATACAACCCTAGGGAGGGGATGTTCACCTTCAACTTCAAATGGATGTTTTTTGGCTACCCATAGGATACTTTAGCTAAGTCCGGAACTCGCGAGCTGCTTGAGCCATATGTAAAAGAATATTTTCTGGCCACTCAAAAGTGATTGGTGGTCAGAGAACTTTCCTCATTTTTACACATGACCAACCTTCTAGGCTATTTTTTACTGAGAGAAAATATATTCATATTCGATGAATATGAATTCACGGATAACGTGTAAGCTACTTTATGCATCACTTTTTCAATTAAAACACAATACTTAAAATTACGCCCAATTCGTATGTTCACTCTTCGACTAATAGTGAAGAGTAGAGTAGACATGTTTAAATTTTATCATAAACCTAAGGACTTCACAAACAACGTTGCCCCGAACGAGGAGACACGTGAGAGCAAACGACGTTGCCGGACTCATGCGATTTATAACTTTTTGTCGTCTTCTTACAGGGTCCAGCACTCGAAGTGTAACCATCTTCAGACCGTTCGCGCAGCTGTCGCACTGAAATTAGCTGTTTATAAATTTGCTGAATGACAGTCCGCAGTATTGTCCACAAGTGTACAAAAGCGTTTTGCCAAAAGTGAACGCAAAATGGAGATGGAATTCAAACGCAATGGTGTGATTGCTTTATATTTACCTGGAAAATCACAGCCAGCAATTGTTCGTGAGGTCAAACACCTTACTGTGAATAAAGTTTTTGTTTATCGCACCGTCACTCGATACAATGATACTGGTAGCACCGCAAAACGCCATGGAGTTGGTCATCAAAAGACTGCAACGTCACCTGAGATGGTTCGGAAAGTGAAGAAGCGACTTGAGCGAAATCCACGACGAAGTGCCAATCAAATGGCTAAAGAACTGAAAATTTTCGACCTCAGCATCCGACGCACATTGAAAAATGAGCACAAAGTCAAGCCTTACAAGTTCCAAACGGCCCATGATCTCACACCGAAGCTGCAACAAGTAAGACTTGAGAGAGCGAAGCAGTTGCTTCGCTTGGCCGAAAGCGGTCAAATTCCAAACATATGGCAATGGTTCCAATTGCTCGTGTGGAACGAATGTCGCACAAGAGAGCGATTGAAGCACTGAATCGCAGCAAACAAAACATTCGAACAACTGAATTTTGATGGGTGGAATGGTCCTCTTATACCATGTTCAGACCGACACTTAATCACACGAATTCGGCTGTTGAATGGATTATCCCACTAATCTTAAAAATTTATCAAGATTTCGCCATACAAAAATGACAATTCCAAATCACTTCATTGAAATGATTTGAAACTGATCCACGCTAAATCTCTCTGTGCGACTCTGATTTTGCGCAATCTACTTGTCAGCACTGGAAATCTGTTACATTGTCACAGCTGATTTAGACACTACAAAGGCAAAAAAATGTAAACCAAACAAATTTTTTTTAAAGCAATGAATCTAATTTCAACGACTTAACAAATGAAAAAATGCATCCATTGTTTCTATTATATGGAAAATATTAAAAAAAGCCGTCTTTTTATTTCAAAATACTATATGACAATCTTTTCTTTTGATAAATATTAAGCGATGTGAATTCTTGAATGACAATAACAGCTATTTTTTGATCTTTCTAACGGCAGTGAGAACACTGTTGGGTTATGAAATGCTTAAATATAATCTAATCTTTTAAATTTTCGGTCTGAACATGGTATTACTGGTAGCACCCTTCGACGTAAATTATTTAGTTAAAATGTTTAAAGTTCAATATACATCCTTTGAAATATATATAAAAAAGCACAAATAGTATATTTATTTTAAAACAAATAAACGTGTCTTAAATTAATAGAACTATGTAAACTTCATTGATATATATAAATAATTAAAATGATGAGACGAGTTGAATCCATATGTCACTGAGTAAAAAACGTCTAATTCTGATGTATGACAATTTTAAATTAATATTGATTATTTCCCTTCAAAGTATATAATTTCAGAACCTATGGCGTTAACGAAGTTAGATTTATCAAAAATGGTGTACGTGCAAAAATTACGAACTTCAACTTTATCGGTCAATATGCAATATACATATCCTTTAGAAATTAAGGTAACATAAGTTTAATACCGCAAATGTATTCAATCGATCAGGGAATTTCCCTGCTGATATATAGTACATATCTTCACCTAAAATGCAACATAATGCATTATATTCAAAAAATTTGAAATTGAGTGTTTCATTGATTAGGACCACCACTATTTAATTTTTTTAAGGTTCTGTTATCAGATATAACCAAGATTTTACCAATATTTAAATTTTGTTTAACTCCTGTTCCATTTCATAACGAGTTTCATTCTTTCTCCTGTATATGTATTTCCGAAAATTTTGTTCGTTATTTTGCATTTTAGGTGACAATACAATGATTTTCAGTACTGTAGTGAAACTTTATGCTGAATATAATAAGTCAGTGAGTGTGTTAGTTATTTTTCCAAAGGTTTCCAGTGTTGGTCCTTTGCGATACCAGGTGGAGTTCTGTCACGAAGTCCATAGGAAGTAGTTAACTTTTAGCATGGTTTCACTTGACGCGAATGTCAGCAGAATCTTTGACCTCACTGATGATACCTATACAAGGATCTTATACCGTGAGGCCCCGAATTGTTGTGAGCTTAGCTTGCCAATGTAAGACAAGTGCACAAAAATGCCCTGGTGCCATGCTCTTGATATTCCTGCAGTTTTCTTGATCTATCAGCCCCTTTCTGTAGGAGTATAGCGCTACCAAACTGTGACCAGTAATATTATCATGCTCCTACAATCTCTTTATCAAGAGTAACAGGATCTTTGCTTATTTTTGATCTTCCGCTTTGCACATGACCTTTGAAGCCTGATAAATTATGCCATCAAATTTTAAGTAACCGTTAATGGCTATTGCCCAGAGACCATAACAGATTTAGAAGGTGCAAAATTTCACCCGGGAAATATTAACATTGAATAGGTTTTTGCAGAAATGAATCTGTAAAATTACAGCTTTGTTAACCTTGTCAACCAGGGAATATTCTTGACCAACCGAGGAATGAATATATTTTGCATTCAGAAGTCTTTCTTATTAAGGCAATTGTATGGATACGTAATGTACAAATATGTGTAGATATGTTTTGAGATTCTGAGATCTTTGACTTGTTTTGATCTCATTAACAAGTTTCGATAATTACTAGAATATCAAAAAAGTTATTAATATTATACCAACCAAATACCAATTCGTTCCATTTTTCATTTTTTTTATACACTTGCAACCAGTTGCTACAGAGTATTATGGTTTTGTTCACCAAACGCTTGTACGTATCGCCTAAAACTAATCGAGATAGATAAAGGGTTATATATGTATCTATATATAAATGATCAGGATGACGTGTGTCCGTCCGTCCGTCCGTGCGTCCGTTCAAGCTGTAACATGAGTAAAAATGAGATATCTTGATGAAACTTGGTATGTGAGTTCCTTAGTACAAAAAAATGTTAGACTTCGTAGATAGGGTAATCGGATCACTGTCACGCCCACTAAGCGCCATTAACCGAAAACGTATAAAGTGCCATAACTAAGCACAAAATTTAGGTATAAAGCCGTAATTTGGTAAAACGAATCGCAGTAGTAAGGGGCACCTGTGGGAGAAATTTTATTTAAAAAAGGGCGTGGCCTCGCCCTCTAACAAGTTTAATGTACATACATATCTCCTAGAACACTTAAGCTACAAGAAATTTGCAGAGTACATATCTTATAAGAACTTCTACTGACAGTGTGAAAACGGATGAAATCAGAGGATAACCTCGCTCACTCCCCATATAACGATATTGTTAAAAACTACTAAAAGAGCGTTGAATCCATAGCTAAACTCGACAGATACATTAAATTTTACCTCCGAGATGGTATGAGAGAGCTTTAAGAGATCCGACGTGAAAATGATCCGAAAAATGGACAAGGGGTGTGGCACCGCCTACTTTTTGTTGGAAAACCATATCTCTGGACGCGTATAACTAATTTCGAAAAAATTTAGTACAGAGCATTCTTTTAATATTCTTACTCACACACATCTTTATCACACTTCCATGTGATTCTTTCATTTTTCAGTACACAAATCAAGATGTTATTAATTTAAGAAATAAAATGCCGAATCGAATTTGCGCGAACTACTTTTCTCAAATAATAAAACATATTATGTAGCCCTGACCTCAACATCACAACCAAAATACGTTTGTTAAAATGCTATGTTTGGTCAATGCTTCTCCATGCGATGGAAACGTGGACTCTAAAAATCACATATATGATCAAGCTAGAGTCCTTCGAGCAATGGCTTATTAGAAGAATCCTAAAAATCCCATGGACAAATAGAGTTACAAACCGTGAAGTTTTGAGAAGAATGAACCGCAATAGAGAGTTGTTAAAGACTATAAAACAAAGAAAAGCAGCCTACCTAGGACATATTATGAGGCAGTCTAAATATGAGCTCCTTCAAATAATTAACCAAGGAAAACGGGGTATTGGCCGTAAACAACTTTCGTGGCTTCGAAACATTCGACAATGGACAGGAATCCAGAACGTTGGCAACTTTACAGATGTGGCGAGAGATAGAGAGAAATATGCTGCGATAATTAAAAATCTGTGATTTTTTTTTTAATATACAATAGATATATTTAACATGTAAACATAACATTATTATATTATTATTAAGCTTATTAATATTGTACATATTATTAAATGTTATATGATCACCAATATTCGAATACGAATTGGCAAATTTTGAGAAAGAAAATTTTGCAGTATTGATTCCCTTTAAGTGTGCCACTTCATGCACAAAATTTGCTCAAATCCAACCGAAACTGTTCAATACCCTAAGTACCGAATAATTAGACCCGGTTTTAATTAAAAATGTCGGTTAATGTGTGGCATACTTATGTATATATGTATGTATATGAGATAATCTTTCCGTTATAACAGTATGTCTGTATGTCAAAAATGGGTTGAATCGGACCAGTACTTCCCTTGGCCCCAAATATACCTACTTAATATAAAGATTTTCGAAATTTCGGATGACTTTGTACTGTATATATCGGCCGATATGTCAGCTATCTCAACGAAAATAAGAGAGTGTGTTTTATTTATAACAATGTATCTTTGTGCCTAAAATAGATAAATTTGACCGAAAACCTGGCCTCCAATATCAGAATTGTCGAACATCCGGCTGACTTTACTCTATTATTAGTTTAACACCTTATATCTAGTACTTATCTCATATCTTGAAATGGATAGAAAAAAACTACTAAATTTATTCATTTTAAAACAAATAAACGTGCCGTTATTTAATAGAACTAGGAGTATGTAAACTTTATTGGTCCACTGTATGTTTGATGACATATTAAAAGACCAAGAGGTCGCGCATATTCACGTACATACTATAAATGTAATTATGTGTGCTTGTAAGCAAATATGACAGACCATACTTATAATATTTGTAAATTTGTCTACACAAAACTTTGTATGTAAATGTGTACACTTATTGCTTGATGCGAAATCTCCGTTGTCACTTGCAACCAATGGCTGAAGCTCACGTTTTGTCGAAGAGTCAATGTGTTAAAGAACTGACGCGACGACAAAGCGTCACAACGTTGTGTTGTTGGTAGAAAATCCGAGCTGTGCCGAAAACACAAACGAACGATCGCCAACTGCCACTGCTTCCCTTGCCGCTGTAACAGCTTCTCCAACAAACCAGCGTAAATATGTATGTTTATGTAAGAGCTTGCATACATATCGACATAGATTTTTGTAAGCCGCGTAAAATATACATATATATATATATATTAGGGTGTGTCATTCTGAGGCAACCTTTTTTTTCAACTGAAAAACAGGCTAAAAACTTTCGAAAAGTGTGAAAAAAGTCACTCAAAATATGATCTCTTAATATTAATATTAAGAGCTGCCTGTTTCAAATTTTCTATTTTCCATATAAATTACATGGAAAAAAAAATCATTTTTTTGTGGTGGTTATTGTGCTGAGGTTATTATATGTGCACGCGATGGATGCCAGTAGGGATCGTAAACTCGATTCCGATTCTACTCGTGAATCGAGTTTTCTCGTAAAATAAATTGTAGGAAAAAGAAATCATTTTCCAGTGATATCAGGATGTGCTATGACTATTCATGAGTCTCAAGGGGACACATAAGATGAGGTGGTCTATCAGTATAGTAGAAAACATAGTATTCCATTACTTTACGTAGCTTTAACACGAGTAACAAGTCCTGAAGGATTATTTGTATGTAACAGTAAACTCCGATGATTTAAGATTTTATCATGGCTTCAAGTTTACAGCAAGAATTTGAAAGACTATCTTTAAATAGACTTACAACCTTGCAAGGACTGATCACTGATTTTATCAACACCAGTAATAAATTATCTATACATACATTAAATTACAAAGCCTTAGAAAACATGCTAATGATTTACAAGATATTATTTGTCCAAATAGTAACTTTTTATTA
Organism: Bactrocera neohumeralis; assembly: GCF_024586455.1. Classification (NCBI taxonomy): domain Eukaryota; kingdom Metazoa; phylum Arthropoda; class Insecta; order Diptera; family Tephritidae; genus Bactrocera; species Bactrocera neohumeralis. The sequence goes on along the minus strand of NW_026089622.1, from coordinate 9,846,884 downwards.
TTGACTGAAACATGGCTTCCTGCAGACGAATCAGTTGACCTACCGAATTTTCATTGTGTAGCTAGATTTAAATGACAAGATGTTAGGGGCGCTGGAGTTTCCATTTATAAAAATAACAATACTTCACATATTACTACATTAAACATGGATCTATCAGTCCAAAATGCTACAGAAATTCATGTCTCTCAAACATCCATTGGCGATATGTGTGCTACACATGTTAAATTAGAAAATGGAAGTGAATTAATTATTATTGTTGTGTACATTTCACCTATTAAAAAAATAAATGATATTATTTCATTTTTACGTGAGAGGTTATTTCCGTACAGTTGCAGAGGTTCAATAATTTTTAAAACAGAGTGTTTAATTGTTTCCACAAGTGTACACCCACTACTTACTTTTTCCAATAACTCACTGACTTAATATCACTTTATTAAAAACAAAATGCAAGTGGCATTTATATTTAAAATGGTTTTAATAGATCAGGTAATTTTTACCACAAAATTTGTAAAGAATAAGACAAATGTACTATAAATAAATGCGAGACGGTGTCCAGATGACGCAATGAAAGATGGTGTTGATTCGATGCAGCCCGGTGGCCAACGATGTGTCGATCTTGATGTAGCGGATTACTAACGACTCGAATTAACGCACTCGGGGTCGGTGAATTATATATCGGCGTAGAGGTGTTAACGCGGCGCAGTGTATATGCCACTGTCTTGTAGATGAATGTTGCTATGCGGATAGTGTGTGACGAATGAATCTGCTTTCCCGTTGCCCATCCTTTTTGTTGAGTGGGTTGGCGTACAGATGTGTTGAGTTGTGCTGGAGTGTCATCAGCTGTGGTGAATTGCACTGTAGCATTAGGATGCGCCGGTTTTACTGGGTAGAGGGGGTGGATGCTTAACTCATTTAAACATCCTGGGCCCCCTAGGCGAATATTTTGCCTAGTTTTATATACATAATCTGAGACATGTAATATGTATGAAATGGTATTAATAAAAAATTGTAATTGTAGTAATTGCTTTTGCATGTTTTGACGACTTATTGTATTATTATAGCAAAAAGGTTGTTTGCTTGTATTAATTTTTTAGCGGTTATTTAAATTTCTTATTTCATCGGTATGGTATACCGGTTGTTTATTATTTGCCTTTTCTATATAATCGGCTTATAAAGGATAGTAACTCCACGCCTGGCTCAGATTTGGCCAGAATGGGTACTCCTTAGCCCAAGATTTAGGATTATGAAATTGAAGGGATCTTGCGAGAGAATGGCCGTGAATGGAGAACGGCTTCAAATCATAGACAAATTTTCATAATTAATTAATGCTTTGTATAGCTGATTCCCATTAATCACCAATGTGAGGAGCGCTTATGTAGATGTAGATAATTTTATTATATTATAAATATTAATAATATTTAAGTGCGTATGCACGAATTTGACCATTAGTAGCCCACCACCGCCCTAGGATTTGTTTAGAAATGGTTTTTGTTTTCATTATTGACGAAAGCCATCCTGCGGGGTCGAAAGGTTACGAACATATTTTTGTGTTTTCATAAGAGGTTGTCAGAGGTAATCTGACCTGGCTTTTTCTACCTTTATGTGGGGTAATGCAAAATTGTGGCTCTAGTAGCTGTCGTACGACGTACCGGCCATTATTATCTTCTTTAGTTTTGTTTGATATTTGGGGAAGTTTCCATATCACTTGAAATTTATTTAATTGTGAATTAAGGCATTTATTTGTTTTTTTCTCAACTTGAGTTGGTGTGGTGGTAACTAGTTCTGTAACTAGTCCACTTTGTTTTTGGCTGTGCAGCGTTTGAGCTTTTTGTGCCTTTGAGCAACATGGTGTCTCTTGGCAATTTTTTGAATGTTGGGTTTCGGGATTTGCTTTTGCAATTAAACCAGTTGCTCTTCGTGAATAAGCGCTTCTTTGGGGTGAGATGGAATATCTGCTGTAATGAAGCATTGAATTGTGTCGTTTGTGACAATATAAGCAGTTAAATTTGCTTTCGCAATTATTAAGATTGTGTGTATGGGACAAGCAGTTTGTACAGAGTCTTTTTGATCTGACAAAGTTGTTCCTTTCGTTACTTTTTAATTTTTTAAACTTCTCGCAAGTTCTAAGCTTATGCCCTCTCGTGCATAGTTCGCATGACGTATGTTTTCTTGGTTCGGATGTGAACGATTGTGTTTTGTTAAAAATTATGTTTGATTTGTTTTTGCTTCTAACTTGTTGCCACGTTGGGCACTTTTTTCGTGATGAGAGCGATTGCTCCCATAGAAGTAACGATTTTTCTGGTAATGCGGTGGTGCAAATGTTTACTAGAATTGGGTCCCAGCTGTCTGTGGGAATATTTAGTGTCGATAGAATCGACAAGCAATTTGAAACAGTGGATTCTAGTTTGATGAATTCTACACTTGTTCCTTTCTTAACTTTTGGCAAGTTCATTAGTGTCGTTACTTGTTTATCGACCAGTATTCTTTCATTTTCATATCTCGCTTTTAGAGCTTCCCAAGCCAAATTGAAATTGTCGTCATTAAGAGCGAACTGTTTTACTATTATGCCTGCCTGACCTTTGGTATTGTATCTGAGGTGATACAATTTGTGTGCTTTTGATAGTTGCGGATGGTTGATGTAAACGGCTGTAAACATGTCCCGGAAGGACGGCCATTCTTCATAACCTCCATAAAATGTTTCTGTGTCACATGCGGGCACCTCGAGGTGGATGTCTGAACTTGCCTCTTGATATTGTTGCATTTGTGGCAGCTCTACTCTACTGTGGGGAGTAGGTGCAATTGCTTTTATTAGTTTTAATTGATCGGAGATCATAGCTTTCGTTTCTTCATATTGGTCTAAGCAGTTTTCGTATATTGCGTAACCCGAGGATTTGAAATTGTGTGTATCTGAATCGTCAGAATCTAGAATGGCGTCATGAGCCGCTTGGAGGCGAGTCCAAAAATTTTTAAGATTTTGATTTTTGATTTCTAATATCGATTCAGAGTTTTCATGAATCGGTGAAGAGGCAAATCTAGTGCAGTATCTAAATAAACTGTCACTTTCTGAAATGAATTTAACAACCTGTTTTTAGCGGGCTGCCCGACTACACGACTGCAGGCCGACAGTTGTCGTTCCCGCTAACTTGAATATTTCCTATATTTGCCGACGGCAGTAGGACGACAGTAGACTTTTCTTAATACTTATCTGTACTTAAATAAAAACTAATCAGCGAAATTTGAGAGAAAAATCAGGACAACCTACATAAAATTAATTTTTTTTGCACATTGTATCGATTCTACATTATCCGAAAGAACTTCGTTCCTTCCTGGTGTCCCACGACACCACATTTCTTTTTTATGTTACAATTTTTATTTATGTTTGTGCCGTTGCTTACTTCATTTATGCAATCTTGCTTAATGTTTTATTAAACATAAGAGGTATGCCGGAAAAAATTACAAGATGATACTTGAATGCTTTTTGTTTGTTAATAAGTAAGTGTGTGAATACACGAAGGTAAGCTAGTACCTAGGCAATAAAAAGTAATATTATTTATTAATATATATTGATACTCGTACATATAAGTTATACCACACTGTTTTCGGGTTTTCCCAAAAAAACTCAAAACTGGGACAGTTTGGCAACCGTTTTTTTTTGCTATTAAAACGGATTTTTAAATACGGATTTTATATTCGCATATGTTTTGCATCCATACATACATATGTGCATTAAATAGATTTAAAAGAAATAAATACGCTCACTTTGTTGGCGTTTTATGTGCTGTAAGTATGTAGTGTTTACAGGCCTGCGCGATTTGCTCCAATTCCTTTTCGTTCCTCCACTCCTGAATTTGTTAGCTGGCTATGAGCTGGCTTGTAGTTTTATATTTAATGTTGTTTTAGATTTTTCGCGCCCGAATATTTGTTCTCGTTTAGTTTTAAGGTGCTTTAGAATTTTGCGCCTTATTTGTGTTTTAGTTTATTGTTTGATTTCGCGCCCGCTTGATTTTATGTTTGTTTTATTGTTTTTGTGTTGTAAACTTTTGTATATTTGGTTTTTGTAAATTTATGTCTTTTTTTTGTTTTTTATTCCACTGCACTTTGTTTTTGTTTAATTTTGTATTGTGTATAATATACTATATGTATTTCGGCAATTCACTGCAGATTTTTTTGTTGCCGGAATTTTTTCTTTTGTCTTATGTGTGTATTTATTATGTTATTTAGCATTTGCTTGGTTTGTTTCCCGCACTGTTTTACTGCACTTTTTTTAAGTTTTGTCACCACAATTTGTGTATGCACATTTATGCTCCTTAGCACTGTTTATATGTACATATATGTATTTCATTTTTTTTTATTTATTTTTTATTTTTATTTTTTTATTAATTATCCGAGGTGCCTGTCGATAAGGCTCGAAGGACCATGTTTAATTGTTTCCACAAGTGTATACCCACTACTTACTTTTTCCAATAATTCACTGACTATCACTTTATTAAAAACAAAATGCAAGTGGCATCTATATTTAAAATGGTTTTAATAGATCAGGTAATTTTTACCACAAAATTTGTAAAGAATAAGACAAATGTACTATAAATAAATGCAAGACGGTGTCCAGATGACGTAATTAAAAATGGTGTTGATTCGATGCAGCCCGGTGGCCAACGATGTGTCGATCTTGATGTAGCGGATTACTAACGACTCGAATTAACGCACTCAGGGTCGGTGAATTATATATCGGCGTAGAGGTGTTAACGCGGCGCAGTGTATATGTCACTGTCTTGTAGATGAATGTTGCTATGCGGATAGTGTGTGACGAATAAATCTGCTTTCCCGTTGCCCATCCTTTTTGTTGAGTGGGTTGGCGTACAGATGTGTTGAGTTGTGCTGGAGTGTCATCAGCTGTGGTGAATTGCACTGTAGCATTAGGATGCGCCGGTTTTACTGGGTAGAGGGGGTGGATGCTTAACTCATTGAAACACAGATAAAGATAAACTACCATTGAATTTGGCTGGGGATTTCAATGTTAATTTTGCAAAAAATGAATCAATGCCTTTAATATCGTGAATTATAAATTTGTTGTATAGAGTATATATGGGGATGGCTGCCACGTTGTGTGGCATAAGTGGATCGACCATTTAGGTTGTTTTTTTTTTGTTATTTTTAAATATTTATTATATCTGGCTTATTTGAGGGTTTTATCGTTTTCGTTTCGATGGAATCGGCGGTCGGTAAAAAGCATTGTTTAACGAGCGGTCTTGTTAACTTTCCTGATTGCGTACGGAGATCGACTACGCGAATATGATCGTCGGAACCTTGGTAAAGCTTCTCTATGCGGCCAAGCCGTCATTCGTTAGGGGGAGACATTCGTCATGAATCAGGACACAATCTCAAATCTTTGGCGCATTTTCTGTAGTTATCCATCGGTACCTCTTGAGGAGGTCCTTGATATAGTCTTCTTTCCATCGGTGACTGAAATTATGATGGAGAATTTTAATTCTTTCCCATCTATTTAGTAAGTATAGCGACTCCACGTCTGGCTCAGGTGTGGCCAGAATGGGTGCTCCTTTTAGAAAATGCCCTGGAGTTAGGGCTGTGAAATCGGAAGGATCTTGCGAGAGAACCATGAGGGGTCGTGATTTTAGTTAATAATGTGGTGAATTCTTCATAGTTAAATTTGTAGTTGTCAGCTAGCTTGAGATTTGAAGCTTTTTACAGCTGATTCCCATAAACCACCCAAATGAAGAGCACTTGAGGGTATACGAGGTGTGTTCAAAAAGTATCGCGAATTTTGTGTTTTTTCAAAAATTATTTATTTATTCATGAATATATATTTTGTCCCCTTCAAAGTAAACCACTTGTGCCAACGGTTTTTCCAATCTTCGAAGCACTTCAAAAAATCATTTTTTTTGTCTTCTTCAGCTCCTCCTTCGATGCCGTCTTTATCTCGTCAAGAGAAGCAAAACGTCGTTCTTTCATGGGCCTCTTCAGTTTAAGGAACAATAAATAGTTACAAGGGCCCAGATCTGGGGAATACGGTGGCTGCGGCATCATTAGTGTGTTGTTTTTGGCCAAAAAGTCGCGCACAAGCAACGATGTGTGAGCAGGGGCGTTATCGTGGTGCGAAAGCCAATTTTTGTTCTTCCACAAATCCGGGCGTTTCTGGCAGATTACTTCGCGCAAATTGCGTATAACTTGCCAATCGATATGTTTAGATATTCAGCAACTTCTCTAACGGTTATTCGACGATTGGCCAATACCATTTTCTCCACTTCATTAATTTTTTCGTCTGTTGTTGAAGTGCTCGGGCGTCCGGCACGCTCTTCGTCGTTCACATCTTCTCTCAAGGTCGAGGTGTACTGCCTTTGTCGTGAAACACACAAAAACAGCCACATAGCCTTTCATGAGAGTGGGAGACCTTAGCATAGACGCCATTATTTGAAAAGGCACAACAAAACCGAAATCTGTGGTGGTGAAAGTCAGAGCGAAATTGCAGCGTTCAGGTGGAAGTGCTGCCATAATCTGCATTCGCATTTTTTGCTTATGCGTGCAGATCTTGCACATGAAAATGCATTTTTTGATTTGGGGCTTCAGACGAGGAATGTAATACTCTTGGCGTACCATATGTTGCATGAGGCGATGTTTGGCGTGTAGAATTAATATGTGGATGTAATTCGGGAATAATGTGGCAAATGGAGACTTCTCAAGTACGATTATGGGGTGGCGTTCGTTTTATGTTAGGCTTGAGTTAACAAGCCGACAATTGGCACGAAGCAGACCTTTCGTGTCTATAAATGGGTTAAGAACTAAGAATGAGGTCTTTTTGTCATTCCGCTTCGATTCTCTTAGTAAAGACATGTCGCGGCTGAAGTAGCTCATTTGGGTTGATCCGACCTTTGCTTTTTGTAAGTCTTGATGCATTAAGGGTAAGTTCTTCCTTTAACTTTAAGTTTAAGCTGCTCTAAGAACTTGAGCATATAGGCGACTATTCTGAGGGCTCGGGGGAACAATGAAAATCGTTCAAGCATGTCATTATTATCCAATATTGTGTGATAGGTGTCAATTTTTCGACTTTCGGTGGCAATTATGTTACGCATTGACGATTGTGGCCAAGAATCGGGAGATTCGGTTAACCATCGGGGGCCATTCCACCATCGGGTGGCGAGATGCAGGAGTTTGGACCCTCTTGTACCTAGATCAGCAGGATTGTCAGCTTTGGCTACTTGTCGCCAAGTGGCTGATCCTACTAGGTCAAGCATTTGCGACGTTCGATTAGAAATATAGGTTTTATGTACATTATAGATATGTACATTTTTGAAATTTCTTACCTCTCGATTTGGTTGAAATCAAATTGACTGCCTTGTTCACGCTTGGCGTGGCAGTAGCGTTCACAAAAAATGTAACATTTTGAGAAAAATTACATTTTTTCTTAACCTTTTAAAACGCTCTAGCGGCTAAAGTATTTCACCTAGGTGGGTCAAATAAATTGCATAAATTTAAAGAGCTTTTAGGAAATATATAATTCGCCCCCAAGGCCCCACCGGGAGCGCGGCAATAGGCGAAAATGGGTTTTCATCATGTCCCCCTTTTGTTTCACTACAGTTGGGGGGGTATGGGGCCGGGGGAAATCAAAACCATTTTGCGTGTTAGTTCACCCCTGGCGCTTTCAGGAGAGCCTTCAACCTCCTCTCTATCCCTACCAGGGGCGTGGCAATAGCGTTCACAAAAAATGTAACATTTTGAGAAAAATTACATTTTTATTAACCTTTAAAATGCTCTAGCGGCTTAAGTATTTGACCTAGATAAACATAAAAACCAATTTGGACATGTAACGAACATGAAAACAGATAAATTAACCGTGCGAAGTGATAGAAACATACCAAAGTTCATATATTTTCATTCAAAATATATGGGGTCTAGCCAAGCACCATTGGTGCACTAAGGTGTAATATTATAATATCCTTTTTTCGTTCTTTTCGATACGATATCCTTGAATTTTTTTTCTAAATTCTATAGACAATAAAATTCTAGGAAGCTACCTGGAAGCGCAAGTCATTTGCTACACTCTAAATATATTTAAATAACATTTAAAAACAACATATGCCTGGCCAGACCCGAGGGTTTCGATGAGGGTTAAGTGGGTCTGCATCATGGAAGCTAGTTTTACTAGTAGCAGAGCGACACAGAGTTCAAGTCGCGGGAGACTTAGCGTTTTTAGAGGCGCTTTTGCTTTTGCCACTAGTAGGTGGCTTGCAGTTGCGGTATCGCTTTGTGTACGCACATATGTATATAGTGGCACAATATGCCTTTTCACAGGCGTCGCTGAAGCCGTGTAGTTCCACTTTGTATTCGGGGGAATAGTTTACCCACCATGGAGTTTGTATCTGCGAAATGTCGGTCAGATTATTAGCGAACTGGGACAATTTTTCTAAGCGAAGGGGTTTCACGTCTTCGTCCCAGTCAGTTCCGTCTAGCCATAATTCTTCGATCAGGATTTTCGCTTGTATCATAATTGGCGAAAGCCATCCTTTGGGGTTGAAAAGTTTTGCCACCGAGGATAAAATTTATCTATTTGTTATCGCGGATAATGCGGATATACCCCTCGTGTATGAAAACTGGTCCGATATCGAATTCCATTGGATGCCCAGTGTTTTTGTTGTACTTTTCTTTTCGAATATAGGGAAATTAGTATCCAACAAATTGTCGTTTGGTATATTTTTAAGATATTTGGTTGATTAGCTGTAATCTTTTTTAGGCGAAACCCTGTGGTGTTGAGGGCCTTTATCACTTGCTATAAGGACTCGTTTGCTTGTGAAAGGCTGTGGCGCGCCATGGCGCCCAGACAGGATATCATCTACATACGTTTGTTTTTTTAAGACGTGTGTTGCCGGAGTGGAGTGTACGAATGGCTTGATATGGGGCACAGTTTACGCCAAAGGTAACTGGTTTTAATTTAAAGTCGCGTAGTGAACTATTGGCAGATTTCCGGAAAATAATCTGTTGAAAATCTTGATCATCTTTATGAACAATTATTTATCGATATATTTTTTTGACATCCCCATTGAATACGTATTTGAATATACGACAATTTAATATGAGGAGCATTAAATCTGATTGGAGTGTCGGTCCCGTAAATAGAATATCATTTAGGGAATTCCCCGAGCTAGTGGATCTTGAGGCATTAAAGACAACTCTAACTTTCGTTGTTTTTTTGTCAGGCTTTACTACTGCATGATGTGGCAAGTAGAATGAGTAATATTTGCCTTTTATGAGGTATTCTTCTAAGACACCATCATAAGTGGTGAGCTTACCTTTTCTCAGTAGGTTTTTTCCCATATTTAGAAACTGCTGTATTGCAGAGGTGCGAGAGTGACCTAAGGCGAGTGTGTCTGGAAGTTGTTGTTTTACTGGTAGTCGTACGACATACCGACCGTTATCTGATCTAGTAGTTGTGGCTTTGTAAAAGTCTTCACAATACTGATCTTCTGGTGTTGTTATTGAAATGGGGGGAAGTTCTTCTAATTCACAAACTTTCCTCAATTGTGAATTGAGGTACTCGTTTGAGATATCCTTAACTTGAGTTGTCATTGTTGTGGCTGGTTCCGCAACTAGTCCACTTAGGACCCAATCGAAAGTGGTATTTTGCGCCAGAAGTATTTTTGAAATTTTTTCAACACCTTAGAGAATAATTTGTGGCATGAGATCGCTGACTGATATAATGTTTTTTTTTTTTTTTTTTTTTTTTTTTTTTTTTTTTTTTTTTTTTATACCGACCTTTAATCCGCTAAACCTATCTCCCAACTCATGGCTCTCCCACGATCTGGGAGGGAGTTTAGTTGTGACGGACGCCTAATTTGTTCAAAAAGTCTCAGTTTTGTCATTATGGATGCTGACGCTTCGCTGACAGCTTTCCAATTATCAGTCGAATGACACATGAGTCGTTAAATTATCGACCGTAAAACCACCACCGAGTGTGGTTTTTAGTTTTTCGCTTGTATTTTTACTCAGAGTCTTCTTTATACTCGGACAGTTCGGGCTAAAGTCATTGTGAAAATTTTATAAGTAGCTTCTAAAGCACCCATGTCCTATTTGAGTCAGATAAAAGTCTAGGTCTCCATGTCGTCTGTCTATCCACGAGTGGATGTCCGGTATCAGTCGGTGGGTCCAACGTTTGAGATATCCTGCCACATTTTAATGCTTTTGTTCCTCTCCTCTGTCTTTGCCGATTGTCATTGATTAAACGCTCGAGTTCATCTCCTGGTGTCAATGGGCGGCATGCTGGCTAATACTTCAGCAGCGTCGGTTGATATTGTCCGGAAAGCAATTACTCGAATTGCAAAGTGCACGTTATTTTGCGCCAGCATACGCTATTTTTGTATCCAACTGGTGCTTTTTACAACACCTTAAGAGAACGCACATGTTTGGTCATCATTCTCGATAGAGCATTGTAAATTTTGTTTGCTTTACTGGAGGAATACTCCAGGTGATATAATGTCTATTTGAGCGGGAGTGTTGCAGTTGGGGTCTGCTAACTTAAGGTGTGAAACCTTTTGCCAATGTTTGCTATTTATATGATAGCTTGGAAGCATGTTTGTTAGTTGCGGTAAGATAATAGCTTCTGCTTGAATGCGCTTATCCGCTTTGGGGGAAAAAAGGGTAATGGGGCAGATTTTATTTAAGTTTTGTACTACTCTTCCGCCCATTCCCGTAATTTCAAATTTAGCTAGTTTTGTTGTTGGCCCTAAGTTCAAACAGTTCTCCTCGGTGCTGTGGGTAATAATACACTGCTTTGCTTTTCGCTGTGTAGCGTCTGAGTTTTTAAAGCCTTTGAGCAGCATGGTGTTTCTTGCAAATTTTCGGAATTTGGTTGGTAGAAGTGTATTTGCTATGTTGTCTGGTGTCCGTGACCTTCTCTCCTAACGGGGGTCAGCTGTTATTATTTTGTTTTCCTGTGCTCGTCTCCTTTGTTGGCAGTGTGCAGGTCTTTGTGATGTCTAGATGTTCAGGTGCGTTGTTAGTTTTGTTCCCGCGCTGGTAATTGTTGTTTGTATGTTTTGTTTAGTTGGTTTAGTTTCGCGCCCGTTTTTTTTGTTATCTTTTTGTTTTGTTTATCGCGACCGTTTTATGTATTTGCTTTAATTTTTCTAACCCGTTTGTTATTACTTGTATATATGTATATATTTTTTGTTGAATAAATTTGCGCACCCCGATTTCACCGCACTTTCTACCTGTTTCCTTTGTTTTTTTTAGATCACTTCATTATGTATATGTGCTTGTGTGTTATTTTCCGCAATTTTTTTTTCTTTTTGCACTTTTGTTCACTTTTAATTATGGTGATGTGTAAGATTTTACATGCATGAATATGTTTTTTCTTACGAATTTATTATCACTCTGTTGATTTTGTCCCCGCTTTTTTCACTTTATTTGGTAATGTACGGGATTTTATGTACATACATACCCATACGTATATATATCAGAGATCTGCAAGGAGTTACTTGAATTTGGTGTTAACTTGTACAACATCAATGTATGTATGACTTGTTACTTGAAAAACGTCAAACATACAAGTCGCAACTTGCTTGTTCCATTTCATACCTAATCAACACAGTGATCATGTTTGCTTGTTCGAATCATACACATGTACAGTTTGAAAGGATTCAAATCGTTGCATGTACAGTCGAGGCTTGTTCTGTACAAATGACTTGTTGGATTCTTACCAACTCATGACAACGAAAACAGTTCGATATCATTCCAGTGTTTTTATTGCAATATTCTGACGTGCCCAAAGTATGTCTAATACTATTGACAATATTTCTGAAAAACTTAGAAGTGGTATTCTAAGAAAATCATTAAAAAGAAAAGGACGTGGTGAAGTGTGGTCAGTTTTTTGCGAACTTCAAGATGGTAGTGGATGCACTGTTAATGAATTTGTATGCTGCCGTAAATGGGAAGCCATCTTTCGGCATAATGGAATGCAAGCATCTAACTTACGCCGTCATAAGTGCTTCATAAGGAAAACCCAAGAAATTCCCTGTGTACAAGTAGGGCAAGAACAAAAAAAGGATAAATCCAAAATATATACAAAAAAGAACACAATTTGCAAGTAGTTTTGATGCCATGGAATGGTGGGAAAGCAATAAAATTGAGTTTCCAACTCTTTCTAGCTTCGCGTTTAAAATATTATCAATTCCAGCTAGCAGTGCAGCCAGTGTGTGCACTTTTTCACTTGCAGGTAATATAATAGTGGAGAAACACAATCGCCTAGCTCCTAAGATTGTGTATAATATCTTATTTTTAAATTCTGTTTTAAAAAATGAAAATAACTAAGCAAATAATATGGGAAGAAAATGTTCTTGTCCAAATAATACGCACATATGTATTTATATGGTAATATTCTGCATTTACATATATACGCATTTCTTATTTAACACTTATCAATATATTTATATAAACAATAATTTCCAAAATTAAATAAACAAAAAGGTTGAATGAGCATGAGAAACCAAAAACTTTACAAAAGTTTTATTTTATTATTATTATTTTCATCCATAAATTGTATCACATACCTTCTAACTATGTATGTATACAGATTAATATGAATTGAAAGTACGTACATCGAACAAGTCATACGTACTTTTCTGCTTAATGTTCAACTCATTGATGTGTACATTTCTTTCGAACAGAATCATTGATGCGTATATTTAACACAAGCTGTCCTATCGAACAGCTTGGTATGAAACATACATGGCTTGGCTTGTTTGTCTTAGAGGAGTGCAACTCATACCTATGAATTGCTTTACAACGTGCTGGCTTGAAGCTTGAAAAAGTTACTTGTTGCAGATCTCTGATATATATATATATATATATATATGTATGTCATCTCTTGGTTTCAAGTCGTAAGGAACCCAGTTTCCTCGTTTCTGAATCATCCCCATGACTTTGGGGCATTTTGATAGGGCTTGCTGTGTCACTTGCAACGACTAGGCCAATTCTTCTTGGGTTTGAAACGCATCTTGGTCGAGTAATGCTTCCAACTCAGCATCTTCGAAAATCTTCTCCCTTCCACCACCATGCCTGTCTTCGACTTCATAATCACCATTCTTAAAACGTTGAAACCATACGCGAGATGCTCTTTCACTTAGGATAGCCTCACCGTACGTATCCGAAAGCATTGGATGAGTCTCAGCCGCTCTTTTCTTGGAATTAAAAAAGAAACGCAAAATTTCCCGCAAATGTCGAGAATTCGGCTCAAAAAGTGACATTTTCAGTTGACAAGAAGTTTGGGATGCAAACAGATCTCTACAAATTTTTTGTTAGGTTAATGTTGACACAAATGACCAAGATCGATATAAAATGATTTAATCGACAAGTGCTTGACCCTAGAGACATCTATTGGAAATCGGCGGAAGCAAAGTTGTGGACCTAATAAAATTTCTTCAAATAATTTTCGTTTCTCAAAAATAACCATCACATATTCATAAAGTTGGCTTTTCAACTTGTAGAAATTTATTGTGGCTAAGAATCGTTTGAGACCATTTAATGTAGTTGATTTGTCAAGATCTTTGGTAGCTTGTACCCCCTGTTTTAGAGGTCGTATCCCCTCTGTTGAGACGGTGTGTCCTAAGAATGTGATTTCAAACTTTCCAAAGACAGACTTTGTAGCATTGAGTCTTAGGTTATGTTTTTGTAGGCGCTCGAAGAGTTGACGGAGGTGAGATAGGTCTTCGTCTTAGGATGATGATGCTACACAGATGTCATCCATGTATGGAAATACAAAATATAGTCATCGTAGGGCATCGTGTACGAGCCTTTGATGTGATGAACGACTGAGGATACGGCTGGGTTTCCGGGTTGTGCTACGCGTGTTAAATTGATAAACTCTTTGAGTAGGCTTGCATATGCCCATGCCCGTGTCGAATGTTTTTATTAATAATTTATTGTTACTTACGTGCTTTCAAGGCGATGTCACTGGTTGTCGACTAATCGTTTCTTTTTTAAGTCAACCAACAGTCCATATAAAGTTGGCTCTAATAATTCCGCTCGTAACGTCGGCGATGAGGAAGTTCCAAAGGAATTCTCGTCTTAAGCTTTATATTGATTTTAAGGAGCACTTCGCCGTATAAGATAATTGGGGTGCCGTTTGCCGCAAACAGTTTGACAGTTGATGGCTTCATGTTGTTGTTTCGAGTGGTTTTGGGAATTACCGATGCGCCTGCTCCGGTGTCTATTAAAAAGTTGTATTGAGAAAGTCCGTCGAAGGGTTTCAAACGGTGTGTGACAGCAGGAGTTCCGTTACTGATAGGCGTTGCAATTTTCGTTTCGGATAGTCATTCGCTCTTTTGCCTGTTATTATAAGAGCAGGGTTTCATACTAGTTCGAGCGTTGGCCCCAAATTTATGGTGATACCAGCATAACTCGCTTGCCTGTGCGCACTCCTGGCGTGTATTTTGTTCTTGTCTCGGTCGGTTTCGGTTTCGGCAGCGGCTTCGGCTGCGGCTTCGTGGTCGGTGCGTTTTAATGGATTGGATTTGCCTCGTCATTTGCGCGATTTCCTTTCTTAATTCCTGTATCGTGGTTGACTCATTGGATTTGATGTAGTCGTAATGATTTATTGAGGAAGAAGAGTCGATTATGGCCTTCAGCTCCATTAGCTTGCTTGGTGGAACTTGTGCCATGACCAGATTGTATTTTCGTGCGTCGTGGGTTACACCTGTAGCAGCGAACCAGAATTCCAGTGACAAAAAATAAGACCCGATGTTGGTGTCGTTCATATTAGGTGGGCTAATGCGAGGAACCATTGCTGCATCCACGTGGAGATCGGGCTGATGCATTTCGATTGCTGAACTGGCCAGAATGCCTTGAGGTTGATTCGCCTGTGCTGCCGGTCGTACGCTCGCGGGCGGGGATGCCTGTGCGGGGCTTTCTCCTTACTGTTCCTTCTGTAGATTCGTTTCACTTGTTCGTGGTCACCAGTTTTGGAAGTTTATTGCTTTATTTAGTGTTTATTTATAAATACTTAAATATTACTTAACAAGAAGAAATGTTGTCTGTGCACACGTCCGTTCGGCAAGACGGTTTGTAGAAAAGGGGAAAAATGATAGGATTCTGGGAAACGGGTTGCTTACAGCTGGAATGAAAAAGGTAGTACGGCGTTGCTAAATGACAGTGTTGTAAACGTAATAAAGGGTTGCTTATAAGCGGAGAATACGGCGTTGCCACACATATTTATATAATGTTCGTATTGTTTTTGCGTTCTTTTATTGTTGTAGGCGCGATACGAATCAAAACGAGAGTTCACCATGCGCAAGTGTTCACCTCTTTATGCTGTTTTTTAACTTCGCATAATATAATACGGAGTTGTTACTATTATTATTACTACTTTTATTTCTCTTCTTGTCTTTTTACTGTGCCTTTTGCTTATTTATTTTAAATATACTGCTTACTGTTTTGAGGAACAGAAGGAGTATTGCGGAAAATCTTGCAAGTGGATATTTGAAATAAATTGTTGTTTTATTAGCTTTTTATGTGTGTTTGTAACAAAAGGGTAAGCAAATGAGCAAATAAAAGTTTCTTTTTTTTTCGGTGACACCCGAACTTAGCCCTTCCTTACTTGTTTTGTTATTATGCTGAATTAGTGTTTTTTTTTTGGTTTTTTGCCCGATCGCGCCCGAATTATATAGTATATTGGATTATATTAATTAGATTTTTATAACGCGTTGCGCCCGTTTGATTTTCCTTTCTGACTTTTTTTTAATCTTATATGTATATATTTTTTCCTTTTATTATTTTTACATACATTCTATGTACATATATTCATATAAATACATATGTATATGTACTTGTATATGTTGTTTTTGTTTTAAAACTGAAACTGAATTTTGCTCTTATGCGGAAATCTCTTTCTATCTTTTTTTTTGTCACGGCAATGCACTCAACTTTTCACTTAAAGCTTAATTTTGTTTTATTGTTTTTACGCGACTTGCAAAAATCTGTGTCGATATGTATGTAAGCTCATACATAAACATACATATTTACGCTGGTTTGTTGGAGAAGCTGTTACAGTGGCAATTGGCGATCGTTCGTTTGTGTTTTTGGCACAGCTCGGATTTTCTACCAACAACACAATGTTGTGACGCTTCGTCGTCGCGTCAGTTCTTCGACACACTGACTCTTCGACAAAACGTGAGCTTCAGCCATTGGTTGCCCGAGTTATGTGTACACTATCACCCCAACCAGACACCACACAACAAAATATTGTAAATTAGTCAAAATAAAAGATTAAAGAAAAACAAGTAACCAATACTAGAACCAGAGAACGTATATTATAGAGAAGGTTCACGACGCCGAGAATTTAGGGATATTTCAATTTTGGGATATTACCTGTTTTGGATGGGTGCATTTCACCACAGGAAATTATTAGCGCATTTCACCATTTAACATCAGGGGCACGACAATAACAGAACTGAGTAGTTATTAGAGCCAATGGGAAAAAATATGTTAATTTCAATGTTTAGAAATGTACGCTTAAAGATTCCCTTTTCTACTATGCGCAAACGATGCTGCATATAATTTATATATCGGTATACATATGTACATATATTTGTTATGAAAGCACATAAGTGTGTACATACATATGTATGTATGTATATATTTAAAGATTGAGCTATTTTATGATGAATTGCATAAAATGTTTGCAAATATATATAATTCAATAAGATTTGTATTACTACCTAAATATGCATTTTATATAGGTTTGGTACGACATACATATGTATATTTATATACTTAAATAAATATTTGCTTTGGTCATTAAACTTTTCAATATCATGTTAAAAGACCAAGCGGTCGCACATTTGTCCATATATAATTATGTGTGCATGTAAACAAATATGACAGACCATACGCATAATGTTTGTAAATTTGTCTACATGCAACATATGTATGTAAATATGTACACTCAATGCTTCATGCGAAATCTACGTTGACGCGGACAACCAATGGCGAAGCTCATATTTTTTGCTTTCATGTCAAAGAGTCAATTTGTCGAAAGAATGACGCGACGACAAAGCTTCACAACATTGTGTTGTTGGTAGAAAAAATGCTAGCTGTGCCGAAAACACAAACGAACGATCGCCAATTGCCACTGCTTCCCTTGCCACTGTACCAGCTTCGCTTACAAACCAACGTAGATATGTATGTTTGTGTGTGAGCTTGCATACATGTCGACTCAGATTTTTGCAAGCCGCGTAACAATATTTTGTACATTCCTTGACAAATACAGTCAATCCCGGTTATGTGCCACAATCAAAGATACAGCCTTTTGTGGTTTGTTAAAAAAAATTTAATACGGCACATAAGCGAGTGCGGATACTTAATCGAGTGGTACTTAAAACAATAATTTTTATGTATTTTAAAAAACAAACCGTGAGATGCAGCAAGATATAGGCAGTTAAGAGGGATGATTTTCATTTAAGCGGAGTACTACTTAATCGGGATCCACTGTACACATAAATCAGAGGAATATTGAATATTTTATATATTTTGGCACATTTCTTGACTTGAAAATCGACAAATAAACTATGTTGTCAATTTTATTCTATACTTATATTTGCGGGGTTGTCGCTTTTTCCTTCTCATACAAATTGTTCAATTTATGATTTTTAGCTTTTGTCATCGTCGCGAAAAGACGCTTGTTGGCAAAGGCATGCTCGGGGAGATGTAATGGTATTTGTTTTTATGAATGAAGCAAGTTTGCCTGTTGAAAGTGTGCTTGGGTTCATGAATGAAAATATTGTTGTTGTGTGTTCTTCTACAAATTTGGGCATCGACTTGGCTGCCATATTGATTTGTGACGCTGCTGATGCTATTTGAAACCATTGTTGTTTTTGTAGAAGAATATTCGTAGTTTTTGCGGGTGACATATCTACATGTGAACGTATGTATAAGTATGTATCTTGTGTATGCATTATTTGTGTGGGAATGTCATGCGCACATATTTACATGTGTACTCATATTTGTATGTTGGTTGGTATACATTATTTGTTCGGCAATGTCGTACACATATGCATGTACATACATATAGAGCAGGAAGCAAAGCACCTACTGGCAGCACAAAAGATAAAAATCGGCTGGTCAATCTGCAGAATCAGAGAAAAAGCGCAGCTGAAGAAATGCTTCAGATGTTTAGAATATGGACATGTGGCGAAAGCATGCAGCAACCCAGAAGACAGGAGCAAGTGCTGTATTAAATGCGGTGAGGAGGGTCATTTCGCCAAAGAATGTGTTAACAATCCTTCCTGCAAGGCATGTAAACACAGTGGAAGCACAAACATCGACTATCAGATAGGAAGCCGGAAATGCCCCATATATACAGCAGCGCTCAAAAAACCTAAAAGATGAAAATATTACAAATAAACCTGAACCACTGCGAAGCGGCCCAGGATCTCTTGACGCAAAACATATACGAAAATAAAATAGACGTTGCATTAATCTGTGAACAGTATAAAAATAAAGACTCTGACAAGTGGATTTCCGACACTACAAAGAAGGCTGCAATATTGGCATGCGGAGATAAGACGATGCAAGACAAACCACTAATTGACAAGGCATATTATACAAGAGCCAAAATATGGGGGATTTATTTCTACAGCTGCTATATACCGCCAAGTATACCACGTGCTGAATATGAAAAAATACTTGACGACTTGGTAAAGGATGCGATGACAACTACACCTAATATAATTCCACGTGACTTTAATGCCTGGGCGCTAGAATGGGGCAGCAAAAATACAAATCTGAGAGGTAGCGCATTACTTAAAGCATTTGGTGTTCTAGACGTAGTACTGCTTAACACAGGAAGACAAAACACCTTCGAGAAGAATGGGCGTGGCTCTATTATAGATATATCTTTTGCCAGCAGGGTGCTATATCGATATATAGACTGGCGGATATGCGACATATATACCCAAAGTGACCATTTAGCCATAATGTTAAGTATCAGCAAGAAGATTCAACAGCGAAATGCTTGGCACCAAAAGGTGCAGTCTAAGGGGTGGAGAATTGAAACCCTAGATGAGGAGCTTTATAAGTTAATGCTGGATGAAAACGTAAACGGAATTGATGACATAGACCAACAGGCTAAATTGTTGGTACAACACATTAGCAAAGCCTGTGATGCCGCTATGAATAAAAAGAGGACAGCCGCACAGAGAAAGCCTGCTTATTGGTGGAATCGAGAAATTGAATCTCTGAGAAGTGAAAGTCACAAAGCGAGGCGCCGTTTTCAACGAAACATAGGCAGCTTAGATTGTGACAGCCTGCGAGAAGCATTCAAAAAGAAACGAAACGACCTAAAAAAGGCGATTAAAAAGAGCAAAATGACATGTTTCAAAGAATTATGCGAAAAAGTGGACGAAAATCCGTGGGGAGCAGCTTATAGAATTGTAATGTCAAAGATTAAAGGTGGCAAATGTCAAGCGCCTACATGCCCTTCATTACTCAAAAATGTTGTAGAAACTCTATTCCCACAACAAAATCAAGAAGAAGAAGGAAATTATTATCGCGAAGAAGTCTCAGATGCGCCAGAAATCACGGAGCAGGAAGTTGTTCAAGCTGCTGAGCGCTTTGAAAATAGCAAAGCACCAGGATTAGATGGTATCCCGAATAGGGCTCTTAAAATGGCGATCAGCTATCATCCTCAGCCATTTTCGGATTTATACACACGCTGCCTTCGTGAAGGAGTGTTTCCAAAGGTCTGGAAAGTACAACGGCTGGTACTACTACAGAAGCCAAACAAACCGGCAGGAGAACCAAGTTCCTATCGACCGCTCTGTATGATCGATACGATGGGCAAAATTCTGGAGCGGATAATCTGTACCCGTCTAGAAAATCATTTAGAAGGAGATGGAGGTCTCTCTGATAACCAATATGGTTTTCGTAGAAAGCGTTCAACTCTTGATGCAATCAAGAAAGTTGCAGATATAGCAGAAAAGGCTATTGAAGGAGACAGGTGGATGTACGGGAGCAAAGAATATTGTGCGGTCGTCACATTTGATGTGAGAAACGCGTTTAACTCGGCCCATTGGCCCCATATAATGCGTGCATTAGTGCTCAAAAAAAACACCGAGCTATTTGTTGTACGTCACACAAAGTTATTTGGCCGATAGGATCCTGCTCTATGACACTGACGAAGGACCAAAAAAGTATAGGGTAACGGGTGGTGTGCCACAAGGATCTGTGCTAGGCCCACTTCTGTGGAATGCACTATACGATGGAATATTGCGCCTCCCTCTACCGAAAGAAGTGCAAATAATTGGATACGCAGATGATATTGCTGTGACAATAGTAGCTAAGGAGCTCCATCAAATACAAAGTATTTGTAGTGATACGGTAATGAAGATAAAGCAATGGTTAACGGGTGCAAAACTCGAACTTGCCGGCCACAAAACGGAAGCAGTTCTTATAACTAGCAGAAAAAAACTGGAAACCATTTCGCTTAATATAGACGGGCACAACATTACAACACAATCCTCGGTGAAATACCTTGGTGTAACGATTGATGCGAGGCTCAACTATAAAATGCATATTGAAAAAGCGTGTGAAAAAGCGGCGCGAGTAAACATGGCCTTATCAAGGATAATGGCAAACATTGGAGGTCCGAAGAGCAGGAGAGCTCTTCTGGCCAAGGTCAGCCAATCAATTGTAATGTATGCGGCGCCTGTATGGGTACCGACATTAATACATAAGACATATGCTGGAGTGGTACAATCAGTGTTCCGGTTGAGCGCTATCAGAATAGTCAGTGCGTTTCGCACGGTTTCTAAGGAAGCTGTCGGGGTTCTAGCAGGAATTATGCCTCCAAACATAATGGCTCTCGAACTTAAGCGAATCTATGATAAAAATAAAAGCGCAGGCCGGAAACTTACGGTGGCAGAGCGGAGAGTAGAAAGACAAGCCAGCTTAAACGAATGGCAAACACGCTGGGATACATCAAACAAGGGGAGATGGACATACCGCTTAATCGGTAACATACAAGCATGGATGGAACGAAAACACGGGGAAGTAGATCATTACATGACGCAGTTCCTAACAGGGCATGGATGCTTCAGGGAGTACCTACATAAGTACGGCCACGAGGAAGAAGTAGCTTGCTCTTTCTGTGGTAACAATAACGAGATTCCCCCTCCGGCACAAAAAAAAACATATAGAGCAGTGCGCACTTTTTACTGATAAATGATATTACGATTTGTCTTTGAATTGTACTTACATACATACATACATATGTGCATATGTAATTATGCGCTGATATGTAGATGCGTATGAAAATTAAATGACATATTATTGTAATATGTATATTAAGTTTTTATGATATTATGATAGTATCTCATATACATATACATACATACATATGTATATTATATTTACAAACATATTCATATACATATGAAATTATAATACATACATACATACATATATTCTCAAACATAAGAAATATTTTAATAAATAACTCTTAATTGCACATTAACTACAAATATTGTTTTGAAAATAGCATAATTTAGTTAGAATGATATAAATTATGCATATATTCATAGAAATACGCAAAATGATAATCACATCAATTAACATGATGGCATATGAGCATATAAAAATATAAGCAAAAGGCCAACATACGTCTGTAATAGCAATGCATGTTTCTGAGCATAATTTTCATTAATTGCTCAGCTCTGTTCACGCGCCACTGTTAAGATTTCTCCTTCTTAGCTAGCTGTGGTGAAATGCACCCATCGCATTTTGTTAGCTTTTGACAGTTTACACGCCTGTCCGTTGTTGGACCTTCTCTGTAAAATATACGTTCTCTGCATATACTAATAATAATAATATAGCGTGATGATCGTAACCACGGCCTGTATCGCCACGGCGACAATCATATCTATATGGGTGTATGTCTTAATATCGTTCCTCCAAGAAGAATTTCAGTTGGAAATAAACAACAATCCGAGAGAATGTACTACAAGATATGGAACAACAATAGATGTTGAATTTATTAGATATCTTGATAATGTGATGTCTAATACTTTTGTAACATACTTCAGTTATCATTGACCAATTGTCACAGTAATAACGTCAGAGGCAACTTCGAATGTAACTATTACGGAAGTCACTGATGAAAATAATTGAGTTGACGTGATTTTAAACAAATATTTGGATAAAATTTTGTAATAAATAAAATATATGTTTATTGAATTAACTATGTCGTCATTTTCTGGAAAAAACTCTTTCATTGTGTACCATATTTAGTTCCTGTCATAATCTGTACTTTTTAACCTATTACTTGTATAAAATAATTTCGATGTTTCACATCTGCCAGCTGTCAACTGTAAGCTCACTTGTTTTTTAATTAAAAAAAACAGTTTAGATGTTTAATACAACTTTAGAGTTTAGAATTTTAATACAAATGTTTAATACGGATTTTTTTTTAAAGTGGATATTCGCACAAAGTTATAACTCGGGGGGTGAGTAGCACGGCTTTCGTCCGCGGATCACAAAAAAAGAAGTGTAGAACTTGTTTCTCCGTCCCTTTTGTTCCTTTTTGGCTGTGGTGGAAAATAAAGTGGTATCGTAGTTATGTGTGATGTGGATTGAAGATGATGTCGACGTGATGTTCGGTGACTGAGGCTCATTTAACCAACTACATTTGGGCTTCGCCAATTTGGCTGCCATAGTGATTTGTGATGCTTATGCTTTTTGAGACTATTCTTACTTTTGATAGACCTATGTATGTAGTTCTTGCTGATGACATATTTATATGTGGACGCATATGTATTTATGTATGTATTTAGTCTTGGCCATTATTTATTCGGCAATGTATACTCATATGCATATATGTAAGTATATCAATGCGCGAGTTAATTTTTTCCAGAAGTAATAATGTGTTCTCTTTATTTATACCCGTTTGACTAACCTATTATACAGATCTTACTTCTATTTATACTAACTAGTATGTTTACTTATTACTAGTTGGTAATTTGTTTAGGTATTATACCATATATTGTTTGTATAGGTTTGCTTACATAAATCTTAGTGCTACTTATACTATTGAGATGCTGGTTGTTTACTAGTAAATAACTATTTGTGTTGTTATTGTTTATTGTACTGATAGTGCACTTTGATGTTGTTCGTATAAGGTTGTTTTGATGATTGTTTGTTTGTTTCTTGACTCTCCCCTCTACTAAAATGAAATGTCCTCATTTCAGAATAGCTGGGCTTAATTATTACTTATTGTATGTGTTTGATTAATTTTTTATGTTTATAATTAATACCTTTTTATATTACATACTTAATTATTTTTTCGTGTTTCATATGATGCTTTCTTTTCTCTTATAATTTAGTTTTGAATTAGCGTTAATTTTCTAGAATTCAACAACAATTTTCCTTTTTGGCTTGCCTTGTTTTCGGTGCCTTTTTTTGGGTAGTTGGTGTTGCTTGTGGAAACTTTCATTTCGATTGAGGATAATCTGTGAATAAATTCCTGTTGTTGCTTATTTATAATTACCACCAATGCAGTTACTTGTGCTTGGAGTTAAAAACTAACTAACTAATCTAAATTACACAGTTCTTAATTCTATTTATATTAACTAGTATGTTTACTTATTACTAGTGGTTTATTTGTTTGGATATTATACCATATATTGTTTTTTTACATAAATCTTAGTGCTACTTGTACCAGAGAATGTATAAACATAGAGAAGGTGCAGGTTCGATGTCGAACATTTTATAGGATTGTAGTACGGAATTCACCTCACAAGACCCGAATTCACGATGTGAAATGTTAACATTTTTAACAGTTCTCTCACATACTCAAACAGAGAATATGAAAAGAAGTAAATACATATATGTATGTATTTTCAGCATATAATGACATGGCATATATGCCCAAGCAGAGAATACTGAAGAAAAATAAGTTCTTTGTTATTCCACTTTTAACAGCGAAAAATGTGTACAAAACACACCTCTCACATACTTAAGAATATGAAGGACAAAAATATATGTATGCATGCTCCTTATGATACTCCCAACAACAGAATTGTGACATTTTCATGCCTCAATTTTTGCTTTGAACCAGGCAATCGTAATGTATGCAAATATGCATGCTCTTGCGTTTTGCCGTCGGCATTTCCATATTGGCACGTAAAAAAAATTATGATATGAGTATAATTTTGTATGAATGCATGTATAGTACTATTTACAGTCAATTTAGACTTGTATATTTAATAATTTAATTTGATTTTTACATAATATACAATACTAATAAATATTTTTGTATTATGTTTCTTAGTAATAGAAATTGAATTTATCACAACAATGTACATACATATGAATATATCGTCTATCATATTAATCTTATTATCTGCTCATATGATTGCATGTATACGCATGTGCGCATTCAGAAATTCAAATCATGATTTTATCACTTATCAATATATTACATGTGCGCGGATTGATCTGTATACTTATGTATATGTACATATATTTGTATACAGTTCCGAACAAATAACGCACAAACGTACAAACATACATATGCGTATACATGTGAATATGTCACTAACAAAAAATTTAAGCATTGTTCTACAAAAACAACAATTGCTCAAATAGCGTCTTCACGCTACGATGGCACAAGCTAAAAATCATAAATTGAACATCTTCTGTTGTGAGTTCTAAGAAAGAAGTGTAAAAGTGGCAACATAGCTGTTGTCGATTTACAATATTTTTCCGTGGCCTGCAAAAGTCAGCGTCGATATGTATGAAAGATCAGACAAAAACATACATACTAGCTTGTTGGCGAAGCTTTTCGAGCAGCAAGGGAAGCGGTAGCAATCGGCGGCCATTCGTTTTTTTTCGGCACAGCTTGGATTTTCTCCGTACGACACTTCTTATTATGAATGTATGTACATGTGTATGCGGCTCGCATTTGCTTTCGTAAACATACAGACAAATGTGCCAAAGAAATAATATATGTATATGCCATAGAAATGCTATTGCTACAAATATGGAAATGATAACGAAATAATGCGAATATGCATATTTCATGAAGGTCACTAATTTTTTGAGGAAATGAAAGGAATGACCCAAGACGTGTTTATATGATTATTTATTTTATAATAGTCGAAATTAATATAATTTTTTAAATAATAATTTATTTAAAATTATTATACTCTCGCAACAAAGTTGCTAAGGAGAGTATTATAGTTTTGTTCACATAACGGTTGTTTGTAAGTCCTAAAACTAAAAGAGTCAGATATAGGGTTATATATATCAAAGTGATCAGGGAGATGAGTAGAGTTGAAATCCGGATGTCTGTCTGTCCGTCCGTCCGTGCAAGTTGTAACTGGAGTAAAAATTGAGATATCATGATGAAACTTGGTACACGAACTTCTTGGCTCCATAAGAAGGTTAAGTTCGAAGATGGGTGAAATCGGCCCACTGCCACGCCCACAAAATGGCGAAAACCGAAAACCTATAAAGTGTCATAACTAAGCCATAAATAAAGGTATTTGGCACAAAGGATCGCATTGGAGAGGGGCATATTTGGAAGTAATTGTTTTGGAAAATTGGGCCTTGCCCCGGCTCCTACTAAGTTTTTTGTACACATCTCGGATACTGCTATAGCTATGTCAACCAAACTCTATAGAGTCGTTTCCTTCAGGCATTTCCATATACAGTTCAAAAATGGAAGAAAACGGATAATAATCACGCCCACCTCCCATACAAAGGTTATGTTGAAAATCACTAAAAGTGCGTTAACCGACTTACCAAAAACGTCAGAAACACTAAATTTTACGGAAGAAATTGCAGAAGGAAGCTGCACCCAGGCTTTTTTTAAAAATTGAAAATGGGCGTGGCCTCGCCCACTTATGGACCAAAAATCATATCTCAGGAACTACTACACCGATTTCAATGAAATTCGGTATATAATATTTCCTTAGCACCCTGATGACATGTACGAAATATGAGTGAAATCGGTTCACAACCGCGCCTTCTTCCAATATAACGCTATTTTGAATTCCATCTGATGCCTTCTCTGTATAATATATACATTAGGAAATGGAAATTCAATTCAATACTCAAAGTACAAAGTATTGATCTGATCTAATTAATTTTACAGCAAAATAAAAACATATTTAAATGACGGATAATGAAATCTTGATTATCACTTTTTACGCCTTACTTGTTTTTTATTTAATTTTTCCCGATTTTGTAAAAAATCTAAAGTTTTTACCATTTTTTTGAAAAAAAAAAATGGTTCATTTGATACAAGATCACGCATATGTATGTGACCCAGAGAATGCTTCTTTACATTCTTTGTGTGACTTTGTATATTTTTCTTCAAAGCATTTCTCTTTATTTATTCTCACATGAATTCTGCCAGAGAACATGCTCAATTCTGCTAAATAGCAGCGAGAATGATGCATTCCGTACTACAATATTATAAGCTCTGTTAGCCGTCCAATCGAAAATCATACAGAATTCAATTTGCACCTTCTCTATGTTTTATGTTCTCTGCTTATACTATGAGATGCTGGTTGTTTACTAGTAAATAACTATTTGGGTTGTTATTGTTTATTGTACTGATAGTGCACTTCTATTGTTCCAAGACAAGGTTGTTTTAATGATTTTTCTTTAATGTTTACTGATGTTGTTTTGATGATTGTTTGTTTAGGATATTTTGAAAAGATGCTATTATTGCATATGAATCTATAAAAATACTAGCGACCCGGAACGTACCTCGCTACGTATAAAGTGATAAAGTATTACAAAAGTATTATTACAACATCAAATTCATTTATTCAAACAAAAAATTGTTTATAAATTGTAGCTATTTAAAAACATAACCCAAAACATAGGGGTAAACATTTTTTTCCATTTTGAGCATTAATAAACAAACGGTTGGGAGTACCGACTCTGGAACAGGCAACATAAAGTTGACCATGTGAAACACATGATTCCTCCAAATTCACACGTTAGGTGTTTGCCCATGGGATTCGAAAGTGTATACAAGATGATGGACATCGCAATTGTTACACGCACAAGATATTGTAATTATTGCTTAGTCTGCGTTTAGCAGTTAATATGGAAGCTTTAATCAAATTTGGCAATAACTTTTTCTCTGCCAGTCTAGTGCCATTACACAGTTTTGATGGATTAATATTTCGCAATAATATAATCAAAGATCCAATTTTTATTGGCATTGATTTTAATGTTCTTCGGTGATAAAATAACGCGTTCTTTTAACCATTCATGATTTATATAATTCTGAAAAATCTTCGGAAAAACACATTCAATCAACTCATCCATCGATTGCGTAATTATACAAAACTTGTTCGATATAATGATCAATCCGTTGGTACTGTCGATTTGTTTTGTATTTGTATTTCTAACAACTTTTTTGAAAACTAATGGGCAGCTGGATTTTTAAGATGAATACACATACTTGAACATATTTCAAAAGAACTGATGACTTCAAACAAGCATTTAGCAAGGAGTTGATCGAGGAATGACAGGCAATGTTAGACGAGAATCCCTTGACAGTACTATCAAAGTAATTCTCCAGACAGCTTCATTAGTAATAATTTAGCGCCCCATTTGATACCGATGATAATTTCATACGGACGGACGGACAGACAGACGGACATGGCTAAATCGACTCAGCTCAACATACTGATCATTAATATATATGCTTTATAGGGTCTCCGACGCTTCCTTCTGGGTGTTACAAACTTATTATACCCTAGCGCGATATTTTTTTCCCTAGTATAGGTTGACAGCTGCAACCAACTGTCATCGGCTCGTCTCATACTAAGCTCAGTTTCTATATAGCACTCGAGCTGTGAACACGTGTTATAACCTCTCTGCGACAACAAAAATAAATTCGACACTCCGAAAGTTTTTTTCAACTCTGTGTACAGTTGATTTTTTTCACATTTTCCAATAAATTCATCCAGGTAAATATGTTTATAATATTAGTTGAGCCTTAAGCCTTCGACACACAAAAGAAATTTTGCACGAATTTACATTGTGTTCATTATCCACCGCCATTTTGCAAATATGAGCGTTTGGGGAATCTCGAGCCAATTATTACGAGGAATGTCGGGCCACATAGTTTTTTACATTTGACATGCTAACTTCATATATTTGACGTGTATAAGTGATTTTTCGTGCAGAATTTTAACAACACAATAGTTTTTCAACATTTCCTGATAGTTTCGTGCTCCGAAAAATTTTTTTTAGTCATTATGCCGCGGTACTATCCCAAACAAGAGAAAATTGTTGATTTCGACAACATTTTGGAAGCGATCAAGTCGGTGAAAATACATCACAACAGCGTTCGACAATCTGCGACGGCACACAAAATTCCGAGGACCAACCTGATGCGTTATATTGCAGCATTTGATGGTGCGAGCATCGACGTTACTACTGCCAATGCCGATGTAATGAAGAATTTGCTGGCGGAAAGCACGACGATGGGCACAAAAACAGTGAGTTCTGCTGGTTTCTTTCTTTTTCTTTCATCGAATAATAAATAATTTTTGCCGCTCCTTGTCGATCAGTGCCTCGATGTTATGTTAACGCCGAAAACCATCAAATCCGGCTTCCGAACAACTGGCATCTACCCGTTCAACCCGCAAATTTTCACTGAAGTTGACTTTGTCGCTTCGGAACTGAGCGGCGAAAATTTGTTCGGTGACGAAGAGAAAGACGCCGCCAATCAACGTCGAGTTCCTGCCTCTGGTGATGCCATTGTGACTGCTGCGAATGAAGAGGTGTCAACGTCGGAGGCATCGACAAGTACCCCAGCTTCAACAAGTGGTGCTGCATCATCGTCGTTGTCTCTTGTTTCGGCTCCACAGCTCCGTGATGCATTGAAATCGGTTGGCCCGTTGAAATTGGGCACACCTGCGCCGAAATCAAAACGTGGCCGCAAGACAATGGAGTCAACGATTTTGACATCGCCTGAGGTCGTCGCAGATCTGCGTGACAAGGCCGAAAAAAAGCGGCAAAAATTGACGAAGGCAGCCGATGAACCAGCAGCCAAGAAGCAAAAAGGCCGTGGCAAATCGAAGACGCCACGGAAGAAGGCCCGTCTCCGACCGAAACCGATATCGAAGAGGACTTCGATTTTTGCACGATTTGCAAGAAAAAGATGCCGAAGCACGAGAATCGTCAAAACACGGCCCATTGCATCGTTTGTGATCGAGGGGTTTACTTGAAATGTGCCGGACCGAACCCGAACACTTACACCTGCATCCACTGCGAGTCGGAATAATTTTTTTCGCCAATTCCTATTTTTCTTATTATTTATGAATCTCTTTTTCATTTCCATTGATAAATAAACGTTTTTCATAGGTAACAATCATGTTTTAATCGATTTACAGACTGGCCCACCTTTCCATTCCCCACCTTTTTTCAAAATCGCAAGATCAGGTTTTTTGCGCCAATGGCTATAACTTTTAAATTTTTGTAGAATTTTATCAAACCAATGTTGTCAAAAGTAAGGTTACGACTCGCACTACAAATCCATGCTTTGGAATTTTCACAAAAAATAACTTTTATGTGACTTTTTAACCGAAATCAAAACTATGCCCAACATTCCCCACCTTCCCCTATTATATATTTGAAAAATTCAGGACCCGCCGTTTGTTTAAAAATAAAAACACAAAGCAATAATTATCGCTGACAATGTGCTTTAATCGTAGTAGGATCGACAAAAATTTTATCAATTGTGAATTGTTATGAAAATTATAAACCAAACGCAATTTGAGTTCTTTCAAAATGCATTGTGTATTCGAAAATTTTATTGTATTTTATTAAATAATAAGAAAATGGATAGCGTTGAGTTATTATGAAAATGAAGATAAAAGAGCTAGCCTAATGAAGTTTGCAAAATTAAGAAGAAAATTGCGAGATGCCTCAAACCAGAGGCTCAAATGTAAGCCGATTCTATATCATAGTTTATCTTTAAGCGTTTTTAAAAAACGTTCGTGTGTTCAAAGCAGCATTCACGTATTTACTTACACAACTAGAAAATAAAGGTGTGAGAAATATATTGCGTTGCCTTAGCACTGGCAGAAGTTTCTAAATGCTTAGAAGAATTTGTATGCAAGGCCTGGATATCAATTAAATACACTGAAGACGAGAAGCGAAAAGCAAAAATTAACTTTCTTGAAAAAATGGAATACCAGGCGTAATAGGCTGCATTAATGAGAAACATATTAAAATTGTTGCCCCAAAAAAGGAACTACGACATTTGTTCTACAACCGCAAAAAGTATTTTGGTATAAACAAGATGATAGTAAGTGTAAGAAACGAAAATAGTTTGAAGTTGCTTATTGGCTTAATTGTACAATTATGATTTACAGGTGTGTGGTAATGAAATGAGAATTCGATGCATCAACCAGAGAACTTAAAACATAGAGAAGGTGCAGGTTCGACAACGAACATTTGTTAAAATTGAAGTAGGGAATTCACCTCACAACCACAGAATTCACGCTGCGAAATTTTAACATTTTTAACGATCCTCTCACATACTCAAACAAAGAATATGAAGAGAAATAAATATATGTATTTTCGACAAATGATGACGTGGCATGTATGTCCAAGCAGAGAATATTGAAGGAAAATAAGTTCTTTGATATTTCATTATTAACAGCGAAAAATGTGTACAAATGCAGCTCTCTCACATACTGATGAATATGAAGGGACTTACATATATACATAAGTATATATAGTATATATCATGATGATACTCCCAACAACAGCATTGTGATATTTTCATGCTTCAATTTTTGCTTTCAACTATGGAATCGCATTGTGCGCCAATATGTATGCTTTTGCGTTTTGCCATCGGCATTTCCATATTGGCATGTAAAAATATTTATAATATGAGTATAATTTTGTATGAAGGCATGCATAGTAATATTTGCAGTCTACTTGGACTTTAATAATTTTATTTGATTTTTACATAATATAATCTAAGATACCAATAAATATTTTTATATTATGTTTCTTACTAATAGAAATTGATTTATCACAACAATATACATATAAATACATCGTCTATCATATTAATCTTATTATCTGCTCATATAAATGTACATATGTATGTATGTATACGCATGTGCATTTCCATTCAGAAATTCAAATCATGATTTTATCACTTATTATTACATGTGCGCGAGTTAGCGACGCTGAAGATAGTCTAGTAATTTTCACACTTAACCTAAACAAACAATTAAATTCCCGCATTATAAACACAACAGACAGAATTCCATAATGAAAAACTGATAAGCATAACAAAACTATCTTTGTTCTAGCAAGATAACAGATATCGAATTACAATAAAGAAGTTGCATGCAGATAACAGCAGCCGCATTTCATAAGTATAAATAGCACTAAGATTATAAAATGTAGTCAGTAAGAAATTATGAATAAACAAGTAAGGAAGGGCTAAGTTCGGGTGTCGAACATTTTATACTCTCGCATGATAAAGTGATAATCGAGATTTCATTATCCGTCATTTACATATTTTTCAAATACCGTATTTGTGTAAAGTTTTATTCCGCTATCATCATTGGTTCCTAATGTATATATTATACAGAGAAGGCATCAGATGGAATTCAAAATAGCGTTATATTGGAAGAAGGCGTGGTTGTGAACCGATTTCACCCATATTGTTAAGAAAATATTACATACCGAATTTCATTGAAATCGGTTGAGTAGTTCCTGAGCTATGGTTTTTGATCCATAAGTGGGCGACGCTACGCCCATTTTCAATTTTTAAAAAAAGCCTGGGTGCAGCTTCCTTCTGCCATTTTTTCTGTAAAATTTAGTGTTTCTGACGTTTTTTGTTAGTCGGTTAACGCACTTTTAGTGCTTTTCAACATAACCTTTGAATGCGAGGTGGCCGTGGCTATTATCCGATTTCTTCCATTTTTAAACTGTATATGGAAATGCCTACAGTAAACGATTATATAGAGTTAGGTTGACGTAGTTATAATAGTTTCCGAGATATGTACAAAAAACTTAGTAGGGGGCGGTGCCACGCCCACTTTTCCAAAAAAATTACGTCCAAATATGCCCCTCCCTAATGCGATCCTTTGTGTCAAATTTCACTTTAATATTTGTATTTATGGCTTAGTTATGACACTTTATAGGTTTTCGGGTCTCGCCATTTTGTGGGCGTGGCAGTGGGCCGATTTTACCCATCTTCGAACTTAACCTTCTTATGGAGCCAAGAAATACGTGTACCAAGTTTCATCATAATATCTAAATTTTTACTCAAGTTACAGCTTGCACGGATGGACGGACAGACAGACACTTTATTATATATAACCCTATATCTGACTCTTTTAGTTTTAGGGCTTACAAGCAACCGTTATGTGAACAAAACTATAATACTCTCCTTAGCAACTTTGGTGCGAGAGTATAAAAAGGCAACACGAAAATAAGTGTACTGCTCAAATAAATATAATTTCTTTTACTCGCGACAAACAACAGTTTGTTAACTCCCGCATTGATCTGCATGTTCATACATTCATATATGTCTACTTCTATGTACATATATTTGTATACACTTCCGAACAAGTAATGCACAAGCATACAAACATACATACTCGTATTCGTACACATGCTAATATGTCACCAACTAAAAATTGAAACATTGTTCTACAAAAACAACAATCGTCTCAAATACCATAAGCATTGCAAGTCAATATGGCAGCCAAATTGGGGAAGCCCAAATGTAGTAAATCTTACAACAAAAACATTTTCATTCATAAACGCAGGCGCACATTCAACAAGCGATCTCGCTTCATTCATAAAAACAGGCGCCGTAACATCTCCCCGAGCATGCCTTTGCCAGCTAGTGTCTTTTCGCGACGATGGCAAAAGCTAAAAATCATAAATTGATTAATTTTCTGATGTTCCTCTAGAAGGTAAAACTGATAACCTCGCAAACTCACAAAACACAGAAAAGAGTGACTAAATTAGCAACATAGTTCGCGTCGATTTAAAATATTTGTCAAATCTAAAATATTTTGCCGTGACTCGCAAAAGTCAGCGTCGATATGTATGCAAGCTCATACATAAACATACATATTTGCGATGGTTTGTTGGCGAAGCTGTTCGAGCGGTAAGGGAAACGGTGACAATCAGCGATCGTTTGTTAGTTTTTTACGGCACAGCTCGGATTTTCTACCAACAACACAATGATGTGACGCTTTGTCGGCGTGTTAGTGCTTCGACACATTGACTATTTGACAAAGCGTGATCTTCGGCCATTGGTTGTCCGTGAGATGCGGAAAGATGCATTTAGCACTTGTTCTTCTCTTATGAATGTTTGTACACACATATGTATGTAGCTCGTATTTGTTTTCGTAAAGATACAGACAACAAATGTGCCAAAAAAATAATATATATATATACAAGGTCTGTCGCAAAAGAAACAGGACTGTTAAAAAACAAAAAAAATTCATATTTTTCAAAAGTTATATTTTTTTATTCAAAGTAGTTTCCTTGTGCTTCGATACAGCGTTTAGCCCGGTCAATTAGCATTTCAAATGAGTGTTTAAGGTCATTTTTTGGAATGCTCTTGAGAATATCGGTCGTCGCCTTTTGGATAGCTGAAATGTCCTGAAACCAGTGTCCTTTCATGATCAAATGAAGTTTTCCAAATAGGTAAAAATCACAGGGTGCCAGATAAGGTGAGTAGGGTGAGTGATTGGATAATATGGAGTTTTTTGTCAAAAAATCAGTGACAAGCGTCGACCGATGACACGGCGCATTAACGTGCAACAGGCGCTAGGACCCTGGCTCACGGTATTGTGGTCGAGCACGACGAATGCGTGACAAAAGACGCTTCATAATACCAAAGTAAAACACAGCATTAAGCGTTTGGCCAGGTGGGACGAACTCTCGGTGTACAATACTATTGGAATCTTAAAAACAAATCAGCATTGTCTTTATTTTTGACTTCTGAAGACGACTTTTACGGTGATGGCTTCGGTCCTCACGACCTTCTTGGAATCGCTTAAACCACTCATGCACATTACTACGGGATAGGCACTGATCACCATAAACTTTTTTCATCATTTGAAATGTTTCAGTAAACGTTTTCCCAAGTTTAAAACAAAATTTAATATTGCTGCTCTCACTTTTTGATCGATAACATCGATTGTAGTCATCCAATTGTCTTAAAATTTTTACGAAATGTCAAAAAGAGATAAAACATTTTATTTCATATACCCACCAATAGTTGGCGCCACCAGAAACAGTTATATTTAAAAAGTTCTGTTTCTTTTGCGACAGACCTGGTACATATGTATTAGGGTATCCGTTATTTACCAAATTGATTATTTTTGACGAGATGCCCCCTAAACTTTTAGTTTTCCATCTAAAAAAAAATATCAGACCATAAAAAGCCCTTAATTTTCATAATAAACCTTGCCCCAAACACGATACATTTCCCATTGAAAGTACATGGGATTTTGCCACTTTTTACGAATATTTTTTTTTCTCTGGAACTTTCCCGTTTGTAGGAACAAAAAAGTCATATTCTTATACAGAATTGAATGCTATACAAAAAAAGTCTGGACAATTTTTCGATATACTCACTCCTTTAAAAGTTATTAAAGGTTAAAGTTAACTTCTGATTAATTTCTGGAATTTTCGAACTTTTACGCCAAATTGAATTTTTTTTTGTAAAATTCAATTGTTTATTCTAAAAAAATTTATTTCTCTGATGTCACGGCAGAAAAAATCTGAAACAGTTCATTTAATTTATATGAGTTATACTGTGCAATTTGGCATCAGCATTATCCAGGTACACGCTGCCCTATCTGGCATCACCATGATCAGGTGACTCATTTTCGTTTCGGCATTTCTACCGTTGTTTTGGCCAGACCATTGTGCAGTATACAAAAACAACTAGAAGCACAATTATCAGGTGATGCGTTTTAGCTTGGCACATCAAAAAAAAATATTGAAAGGTAACTAAGGAATGTTTAATAAAGGAAATCTGATGTACTCAAATGGTTTAAATTTGATTTGATTTGCAAATTTTTCTTATTTTTTATCTTATCTTGTAGAACTTAATAAGACAAAACAATGAAACGGATTCGATTTTTTGAAACCTGTAAAGCCATGCAACCCCTTAACCGAGTTTTATGCAATTTCGAAAATCATTTTTTTCACTCTGTTCTAGATAAGAATCAGAGTAGAGCCGGATTTATGACCAACAAAAAATTATATTTTTTAGAATAAACAATTGAATTTTACAAAAAAAATTCAATCTGCCGTAGAAGTTCGAAAATTCCAGAAATTACCCTGAAGTTAACTTTAACCTTGAATAACTTTTAAAGGAGTGAGTATATCGAAAAATTTTCCAGACTTTTTTTGTAGAGCATTCAATTCTGTACAAGAATATGACTTTTTTATTCCTACAAACGGGAAAATAATCAATTTGGTAAATAACGGACAGCCTAATATGTATGTCATGGGTAAGCTTTTGAATATTTTGCTTAGCTATGGCAAGAAATAAATGTTAAAAACTTATTGAAAATAAAATGAATCTGAAAATGTACTTACATATGCATGTATGTATGTATTTTAAATAGTTGATTAATTTAGTAATTTATTATTAAAAAAAATTATATATAGAAATAATTTTTACTTGTTAGGTATAATATTAACAACTTTTTTAATATTCTCGTAATTATCGAAACTTGTTAGTTGGGCCAAAACAAATCAGAGAAGTCAAGATATGTACATACATACATATCTATATTGACCTCTAAAAATATGTTATGTATTACATAATCACACAATTCCCTGGATGAGAAAATATGTTGATTGCGAATAGAAAATACCGACGGCAAAACGCGTTTCTTTGCTTGTTTGATTCCCTCATGGCCCTCATTGGCGGCATATATTACGGTACTAGAGAATGTAAATGCGCAAAGATGCAATGTAACAGGACTAGAGAAACTGTTACTGAGTGAAGCCTGATCATATTCTGCGAACAGAGTGAAGAGAGGCAAGAACAGTTAGCTACTTTTAGAGCAGTGGTCGGCATAAGAGGATCTGTCACTGTGTTGGTGAGCACGAAAAAAGTAGCCCAGTGAGAAATTGGAATTACAATTAAGCAAATATATATATATTTTTTTTCTTTAAAAAGACATTTTCGTTCTTTTTCATCTAAATAATTAAAAGTATAATGAAAATTAACAAAATGTCTTTTAAGGATATATCCCTATTATCTTTAAAAGACTTGGAACATAAAAGGCATTGCATGGCACAAAAGGCATTTAGAATCATAAAATATTTCTCGCAGGGCATATTTGTTTTTGCGCTATAGTCTTGCGTGAGGTTAATTCGTTGCTGGCTCGACAACGACTGAACGATAGAGCGTAAGCGTACGTGTGAAGTTAGTTTGCAAAATTTTGCTATGAAATGCCGACCACTGTTTTAGAGCAATAAAGTTCATGCAGATACCAAGACCGGTACCAGACGCAAGGCCTGTCCACGTTGCTTTGATAAAATTCAATCCCGATTGCGCTGGAGCGGATGCCTCTGTAAGGTGTACAACGGTGGACCTGATTTTTGATGAAAATACCCTCGAATGCGGCGCACTTGGCATAGTGTTGAGCAACGCGCTTGACGAAAGCGCATTACAATGGTTATTGCAAATATGTTTCGCAAGCATAACCAAGTGGAAAGAAGACTTGGAGGAAATCGCAGAGTCGGTAACATTGGCACACATGGCGTAAACCGACAATAGTTTGTTACACTGGGTATGTACCTCCAATGGAACAAGTCGCAATGAGCTACAATAACTGGAGGCCTACGCTTTTACACGGAAGAGGATGCATGTGTTACCGGCCCAGGCGGAAGAAGTTCAAGTTCCAATCGACTGAAAAGGCGAAACAACGCAAAAGGAAATATCAAAATGAGAGCATCAATTCTGGAGTGATAGATCGGTACAGTATGCAATGTTTCAAGTGCAATGATGGGACATTACGCTACTTCATGTCCTCAAATCTGGATCAGTGGGAGAGAGAAAAGATAGAAGATGCGTGTAGATACTTATTTGCACATTAGTTTCGCCAAAGGTGGCAGTAAAATAATCACGTGAGTCCGTTCCATTTTAATTTAACTCTGGAGATGAATATTCACTGAAGGAAAGTGATTGTTAGTGTTTGTCAATACAGTAAGTACACACTATTGTTAGTAAAAGTTGTGATTGGTTAGTAATTTCAAAATTGATTTACCTGAATTTGAACGTTAACCCTAATCTAGTATAGAGTTAAAAATGTAAAGCGAAACACAAAGTGGAAACGAGGTTGTAATAAATCAAAATTAAGCCCATGGAAAATGAGAAGGTACTAAAATTATTAGATAATCGAAAGAAGAAGAGGATGTAGGGCGCAAATAGATAGTGAAGAGAAGTGGAACAGTAATAATAGTGCAACAAGGGTCTTTCCTATTCCTTAAATGTGCGTCAGGCTTTTATACGATGTGCGTGTGTATGTGTGGTAGTATGCGTTTATTTATTAGCTTGCTTTCGTATAGATTGTGATGCCCAGCAGTTGATAAAAGCATAACCAAAAGTTTTAAATTACACACGTAAATATTTTATCAAGGAATCCTATGATTAAAGAATGTAGGAGTATGGAAGAAAATAGTTAAAAGACGGATCGAATTCACTTTGTTATATGATAATTGGCTAGTATCTGAATAACGTGATCCTGAGGTAGCCAAGTTATCAACTAAGTTAAAAAAATTATGATTTCACAAAAAATTTAGAGAAAACATATGAATTGAAGAAAGGAGTTTTACGTAGAAGAATACAAAGAAAAGGTAAAATTAAATGTTTGTCCGTAATTCCTAAGGCGTTTAGATGGGCAGTGATTAATCACGTCCACGAAGCTCTTATGCATTTAGGTTGGGAAAAAAACCTTAGATAAAGTCGATAGATTTTATTTGCTTGAAAATATGTCAAAGTATGTTCGTTGGTTTGTCGAAAATCGTATCAGCTGCAAATTAAGCTATCAATAGGGAAATTGTAGGCTGAATTAAATCCGATTTCAGAGAAAGACATTCCGTAGTGCAATAGGCATAAGGTGAAGATGATTGAAAAAAAAATACTTAAAGGAGTAAGTATTTTGTTTATTTTTATCACACTTTAAACATTGACACTGAAAGTTCTATTATAGTCGTTAAAGCCGCTGTGTGTTTGTTTGGTATGTCTACTCGAATTATAGCGGATTAGGATCGTATTTTTGCAAGCTCAGGATTTTGTGAATTTTGTTCTTAAACAACAACATTTAATTGCTACAGGTGTGAACAGTGCAGGGTAGAATGTGTAATGAGCATGCTAAAGAGTATGCTGACCGCCGATGAAATCAGTCAGAGATCGTGGCAAAATACCTTAACCGAAGTACAGTTGACAATGAATTGTACGGTCAATCGAGTCACCAAGATCTTTAGAAATGCCAATCGGCAGAGAAGTTAGACCTTTATTGTGGATAACTTAATTGATAGGGAATCTTTAAGAAAACAAGCAAAGGAAAATATTGAAGCTAATGCTCGTTATGACAAACGTGGTGCTTTATTTAGGCAAAAATAGTAAAATGTAATGTAGAAGACCATGTGTTGCTAAAGAAGAAAAAAAAGGTCACCAAACAAAACTTATAAGTTCAGAGAGAGTTTTGTTTTATAATCATTAACAAAACAAAAAACATAAGTATGCGCAAGAGTTTTTGAAAGCAATTCCAAATAGACAAATATGTAAAGAAGTTGATTTGGACGACTTAAGAGGAGATGCGTCTGATTTCAAAAAAAAAGTGAAAAATATAGATAAAAAAATGGCACAGTTGCTGTCTTGAAATCCCAATAGGGGATATAATGACGCACCATGGACTTGCTATAGCGGGGGTCGGAAGATACGGATGGCACGGTAAGTGCTTTGGAATCCCAAGAAGGAATAAAATGATCGCACCATAACAGAAGGGCTTGTTATGGCGGGGGTCAATAAGTGGGTGTAAAAGGAAATACACCAGTTGGAAGATAATTGATTTTGCATGAAGTGTAAAGTATGGTTAAAAATAAAATGTAAAGAAAATAATTTATGAAATGTTATCAAGAAACCAATTTACTTATTTTTCTATTGCTTGATTTTGTCTAGAAGCCTCAAGCTTAATATGAGGAAAAATTAATGAAATGTTTATAAGTGGCAAAAGCAGTAGCAACTGATGTGTAAGAATATTGTGGTTTGAAGTAAACACACGAGGACGTGTGATTTGTCAGGAAGGCCGTGTCGGAGTGGTAGTACTTGTATTTTGTATGTCAGTGTATATGCGTATGTCGGAGTGCTATTATTGTATTTATTGTATTATTATTTTGGTAGGTAACTGTATGTGGCACAGCGTCGTTTGAAGTAGGCGACGCATAGGCGGCATATATTACGGTACTAGAGAATGTATGTAAATGCGCAAATAAGCATAGTAACAGGACTAGAGAAACTGTTACTGAGTGAGGTCTGGGGTCGAATCGTTACACCCGTGAACGTATCACTCGTCACGTAAAAGCCTGTATTTGGTATTATGACATACGTGACCGTAACGCTTCTATCGTAATCTGGCATGATGACATACGTGAACGAGCATATAAACGAATCCGTTCGTTCGAATCGTCATTCGAAATCAAATTACCGATCGTAATAAACAAATTTATGGAAATGTGAGCAAATTTTTTTTAAATTTTATGTGTTTTATAATTTCTAGTATTAAAGAACATAAATAAGAAACCAATGAATGGAATATCTCTTACAAAAAAAAATAGTTATAAGTAAGTATTTTAGTTGACATTAAAAATAAAATTGTTTACGGTAACGGACATATATATTGTTGAATTAAATATATTAGAGAATACTTTATTTGCTTTCTTATCGTTTGGTCGATTGCGGTGAAGCGGTTTGCTACCCATGTCCATTTCTTGTGTATGTTAAGAATCGCTTTTTAAGGGTCGTAACTTATTGTATATTTTATGCAGATGTTATGTAATGCCTCACAAACGTTAGCAAATCTTCCACTTTTGTGGAGTGATACCTTCCTCTCTTGCTATATCTTAAAATTCTCCGCCGTCTTTTTAAGATTCCAATGCTTTGTTCAACGATTCATCTACAAGAAAATTGTGTTATTGGAAGATTCATAATTTGTTTTTTTTATACATACGCTATTGCTACGATCTCTTAGCTATCTCCGCACTATTTTTTTATCCCCATCACTTTCACTAGAGCTTAAATAATAAAACAAAGTTGGATCAATTTTGATATTTAGTAAGCGTTTGTTAGTTTATTGAAAATTTCGCAACAGTTTTGACAGTTCCACATCTATTGTGACCTAAAAATACGAACCAAAGCAATGTGGAATTTAAAAACTATTGTGAATTGAAAATACATTACGATCCGTTTGCTATCGTATGTCATAATGCCAATCACCGCACACGATTGACGTATCACGTAATTTTCTTTCATACGTGCACGGATGTAACGATTCGCCCCCTGATCATATGCTGCGAACAGAGTGAAGAGAGGCAGGGACCGTTAGCTACTTTTAGAGCAATGAAGGGGTGCGTATATAATTAGGCGCTATGTCCTCGCAGAATTAGTTCAAGAAGTGATCTTGATAGGAGCAGAACTTGCTGTCCTCGTGTAGTGAAAATAAAAAGTGAAGTTATTGAGTTATAGTAAAGTATATAAATTACTATGTAAATATATAACTTATTAAACCAACATTAATTAAATATTTAGGTAATAATGCAGGCATGAATTTATTATATATTTCCAAAAATGTCAAGGAATTCGTCATGATCGTGTGCTTTGATATAAAATATATAGAAAATATACATACATATGTATGTATGTACGTATGTATGTACTTATATAAATTATATGCAGAGTCGTTTGAACATTGTAAATATGCCAATCTGTAAGCGTACATTCCTTAACATCGGAAATAGCAATTCTCATTTAACACTGAAAATTCTCAATTCTGCTATTTTCGTGTCCCTTAATGTTAAATGTGTTCTTCGAATGTAACTATTACGGAAGTCACTGATGAAAATAATTAAGTTGACGTGATTTTAAACAAATATTTGGATAAAATTTTGTA
The DNA here is from genome assembly GCF_024586455.1 of Bactrocera neohumeralis. Classification (NCBI taxonomy): domain Eukaryota; kingdom Metazoa; phylum Arthropoda; class Insecta; order Diptera; family Tephritidae; genus Bactrocera; species Bactrocera neohumeralis. The sequence continues at coordinate 9,805,671 of NW_026089622.1, read as the reverse complement.
TATAAAGAAAATAAATGTTTATTGAATAAACTATCTGTCATCATTTTCTGGAAAAAATTCATAATATTGTATTCTTTCATTGTGTACCATATAGTTCCTGTCATAATCTGTACTTTTTAACCTATTACTTATATAAAATAATTTCGATGTTTCACATCTGCCAGCGGTCAACTGACAGCTCACTTTGTTTTAACTCATAATGAAGATAAATTGATAAAAAATACAATAATAAAAAAGTATTATATTAAAATATAAAAAAGTAAAAAAAAAAACAAGAAAAAGTTAACTTCGTCTGCACCGAAGCTAATATACCCTTCACAGGTGCATTCCTTTTAGTAACTATGTGTTCAATTTGTATGAAAGCTATATGCTATAGTAATTCTATCTGAACAATTATTTCGGAGATTATATTATCACCTTAAGCAGTAACCCATATCAAATTTCGTGAAGATATCACGTCAAATGCGAAAGTTTTCCATACAAGCCCTTGATTCCGATCGTTCGATTTGTATGACAGCTAATGCTACATACATATAATGAGCCGATCTGAACAATTTCTACGGATATTACATTGTTGCCTTAGAAAATAATCTATACCAAATTTCGTGAATATATCTTGTCAAATGCTTGATTCGATCGTTCCGATATCGGAAGTTCCGACAAATGAGCAGCTTCTTGAAGAGAAAATGACGTTTGCAAAATTTCAAAACGATATCTTAACAAGTAAGGAAGGGCTAAGTTCGGGTGTCACCGAACATTTTATACTCTCGCATGATAAAGTGATAATCGAGATTTCATTATCCGTCATTTACATATTTTTCAAATACCGTATTTGTGTAAAGTTTTATTCCGCTATCATCATTGGTTCCTAATGTATAAATTATACAGAGAAGGCATCAGATGGAATTCAAAATAGCGTTATATTGGAAGAAGGCGTGGTTGTGAACCGATTTCACCGATATTTCGTACATGTCACCGAATTTCATTGAAATCGGTTCAGTAGTTCCTGAGCTATGGTTTTTGGTCCATAAGTGGGCGACGCTACGCTCATTTTCATTTTTTAAAAAAAGCCTGGGTGCAGCTTCCTTCTGCCATTTTTTCTGTAAAATTTAGTGTTTCTGACGTTTTTTTGTTAGTCGGTTAACGCACTTTTAGTGATTTTCAACATAACCTTTGTATGGGAGGTGGGCGTGATTATTATCCGTTTTCTTCCATTTTTGAACTGTATATGGAAATGCCTGAAGGAAACGACTCTATAGAGTTTGGTTGTCATAGCTATAGTAGTATCCGAGATGTGTACAAAAAACTTAGTAGGGGCCGGGGCAAGGCCCAATTTTCCAAAAAAAGTACTTCCAAATATGCCCCTCTGCAATGCGATACTTTGTGCCAAATTTCGCTTTAATACCTTTATTTATGGGTTAGTTATGACACTTTATAGGTTTTCGGGTTTCGCCATTTTGTGGGCGTGGCAGTGGGCCGATTTCACCCATCTTCGAACTTAACCTTCTTATGGAGCCAAGAAGTACGTGTACCAAGTTTCATCATGATATCTCAATTTTTACTCAAGTTACAACTTGCACGGACGGACGGACAGACAGACATCCGGATTTCAACTCTACTCGTCACCCTGATCACTTTGGTATATATAACCCTATATCTGACTCTTTTAGTTTTAGGACTTATAAACAACCGTTATGTGAACAAAACTATAATACTCTCCTTAGCAACTTTGTTGCGAGAGTATAAAAACTGAGGGACTAGTTCGTTTATATACAGAGAGACGGACGTGGCTAAAACGACTCAGCTCAACATACTGATCATTTATATATATACTTTATAGGGTCTCCGACGCCATGTTCCTTGTTGATAATGTTAACAAAGCTATAATTCTGCAGATTCTCTTCTGCTAAAATCAAAGCAAACATTTCACAGCGTGAGTTCCATCGTTGTGAGGTGAATTACTTGGTTCAAGTTTTACAAGTGTTCGATATCGAACTTGCACCTTCTTTATGTCTTTATGTTCTCCGCTTGAAAGCATTATTTTTAGGCATAAAGTATGTGCTAATAACGAAAATTATTGTTTGCAATATATGGGAGTTGGGGTAATTAACTATACGGTTAGACACATTTTTAATACTCTTTAAGTATATTTACCGTTATATATAATATAAAGCCAACTGGATAATTGAAATTCTTATTCGGGTATTAGGAATATGTAGGCTAATGATTGTATTGTCTTCACTTCTTTAATTTTTGTCATCACCACATTACTATTACTATTACGATACAGAAGGTTTGTTCCAAAAATATCGCGAATTTTGTATTGACTGTAGCAGAACTTAAATAAATAAAAATAAAAATTCTTCTATGCAACTCAAATGAGTTAATAAAACATAATACTGAAATTGAAATTGTTTTGAACTCGACGTATGTATGATATCGGAGACGCATTTTACGTCACAAACATATTTTAAAATTAAAAACTATGAAACTTACCGTACAATTCATCCTAGCAATTGCGGAAGCACAATATTAACCTTAGAACCGTGAGTTGGGCACCAGTGCCCGTTCTCATTTTTGACGAAAAGCAGATTTTATTTATCATATACGGCTATTTATTAAGGGTATATGTGAGGAAAAATATTGTGGTTTGGGAAGGAAACAGTCAACCTGTATGGTGGTCAAAGCCAAGGCTAAGTGAAAAACGGAAGTCGGAACTGGCATTGGTAATGCGTAGACAATCAACATTACCATTCATGGGAAGTTTTGGTTCTAAAAGCGATGCCTTCAAACGAGTCTTCCCAGCGTCTCTTGTTGAAGGTATTGCTCTTGAGACGAATAGGAAAGCTAAAAGAATAATTCAGGTACATATGCATCAAACAGTTTCAAAAAAATAAGATATTGGTAAGACACAATTGTCAAAACTATTTACATCCTTTGAAAAAATTAGCAACACATTCGAAGAAAAACGTGCTAAAACTTTCAACTGCTCATGACAGCAAAGATGTACTTTTGGCAAAATACTACGTGGATTCTCTAAAAATGAACAAACCGCTGGCCCATGGCATTACTTTGTAATATCCTGCATATTGGTTGACTTGCGCTCAGGCTTTCACCCTATGTGGAACACCAATAAGTCTGAAAAGCACATAATATTTTTGAAAGAACTCTCTATGGAGCTAGCGCAGAATCAATTACAAAACCGATGCGAAACAAATTAATTCTACAACTAAGATGGCAATGGTCTTGATAAATTTCATTCAGCAATACAGGTAGGCTTTTAAACTTCATTTTATTTCAAAACTAGCTAATTTTCAAATTTTTTCACCATTTTCTTTTCTAGCCACAGATCAACACTCTGAAACGGCGATCTGAAACCTGCAAAACTGCTAAGATCGATAATAAAACAAGAATAGTTTGTGACCATTGCCTTATTCCGACATGGTCCAAACACTATACAAGGACGTCTGAAAAGTGCTATTTTGCAAAATACAGTGCCAAAGCTAATACGGACTCAGACAATGATGAAGATGCGGACAATACTCCAACAACGTCTACATCCAATCAAAAAGGCAGCGAAGAATTTCACCCATTTGAGCAGTTTGTGATTAAAAATGTATGTGGTTTTCATATTCTTAAATAAAAATACCTTTGCTTCAGACAATAAACACAAGTTTCATTAAATTAATTGGATAAACAAGCGAAATATTGGCGTTTCTATAAAAAATGTGTCTTAAAAGTCTTAATTTCCAAACAAAATACATTACTGGGCACTGAGTGCCCAAGTCACGAGACAAAGTTGTATAGCTATGTCACGGTTCTAAGGTTAATCAAAAATACGATTAAACATTTTGAGAAAGAAAAACTTTCAACTGATGAGTTTCAAGCTACAACAGTGACTATTTACGGAGTTAAAAGTCTACTCTTACTTAGCTCTGTGTACAGTCCTCCAAGACATCAAATCCAATTTTAAGAGTACCAACACTTAATAAACAGACACCGCTATAGATTCATAATGGATGAAGGTTTCAAAGAACACTCACTGGGGTTCAAGGCTTACGACTACAAAGGGGAGAGAACTTTATAAAGCCCTGCAGTCAACCAGTAGTTACGCATTCTCGACGAGCCTACCAGAATATTGGCCATCAGATAATCAAAAGATTTGAGACATGATAAAATTTTAATTTTCGGCTAAATATTCCGGAACTATCTGTCGATCCATGAGGGTTATGACCTCAATTCGGATCATTCTCCAATCTATTAAACCGATAGTGACACCTTTATATTTAAAGACAAAACTTCGGTCCTGTGCAGTTAAAGTACAGATTGGAAATACTTCAGAAAAATCAATCAATATTATAAATATAATTATGATATATACATATCTATATTAAAAACAGACCAGTTGGAATCTGAAATTTCACATTTTACGACAAGTATGCAACACCCAGCTTAGAAAAGTACACCGGAATTAAAGAAAATTGCTGTAAATTCTCAATATCCTATTGATATAAGAGAAATTAATTAAAGAGAAAGTTACGATAGTTGAGCCAGAGATAATTCAAAAAGGGGACGCATTTTCCTATTATTTGGCCAAAATATTCTCCCCAGTGATGTGAGTGAAGAAATTAAAAATATAAAAAACAAAAAATCCCCCGGTTACTGCTTACTGCCGAAGTTCTAAAACAGTTTCGTCCAATAAATATAGTAAAAATTGCCAACATTATTAACGCATATTTTCATATTAAATACGTGCCAACTTATTGAAAAATTGCTGAAGTTTTCATAATTCAAAAATTGAAAAACAGTACATATATGATGTATTTTCTTACAGACCCATATGACTTCTACCGATTTTGAGAAAATTCTCATAAAACGTCTCAATAAAATCACAGAACGAAAAACCATACCACACATTATTGAAAAAACTTTTGAGAAAAAAATTCTGTTCTACCGTGTTTTTGGATGTTGCGAAAGCGTTCGATAAAGTTTGTCACAAAGGACTACTATCGAAACTGAAACTGATTTTACCGAAACAGCATTATGACATCATAAAACCGAATTTATCAGATCGCTACTTTCGCGTTAAACCAGGAGACAAATATTCTATTCTTAGGGAAATAAAAAGAGTTCCACAAGGTAGTGTGTTGGGCCCTCTTCTTAGCGGTCTTTATCAACAGCAGCAGTTGAAAGTATATAAGAACATAGCGGAATTCGTTGCCCTTAAGAATCGAAAAAGATGTTATAAATGTGGTGAACCTTCGCACATAGCTAGAGACTTTACGTCGAGGCAATTTAAATGCTTCAAGTGTCAGAAGATGGGAAAAAGATATTTTGAGTGTAAATTAACAAAAGGGGGAAACACTGAGCGGGAACAGGATCGTGTAAATTCAATTGACGAACATGCAAGATTTAATTTAAAATTTAAGAAGATACGGATTTGCAATGTGGAAGTAAGCGCCCTGATCGATACTTACATACGTATGTTTAATGAGATGTGTCGCATTGGTTGCTGTAAGTTGGACAGATACACATACAAAGCTAACATTGGAACAAAAGCAATTATTTGGTATTGGTGCAGCGAAAATATCAACGATATGAAGCTTTGATATGGCAGTACAAATTGACCGGAGTATTGTGAACCTACCGTTTCATGTAGTAGCAACAAATGGCTTTAGTTACGAATTGATTTTGGGTAATTTAATATTCAAACTTTTTGAAATGTTGGTTCGTGGAAATGGGGTTGAATTTAAACAAAAGTTTACTATGCCGGTTAATGATACTATGACAGCTAAAAATAACGCAGCAGATGATGACTTGGTAACCAATATTTTTTCATATTCACGTTTTAACGTTGATATAAACGAACAAGGCTTTGATTTAACTCTTATGAATAAAAAACCAGCATAGGCGGTGAAGCTAAGGATCGAACAATATATACCATAGAAAGACGATAGTTCAGCGGTGAATATGAAAATTATTCTTACCGACGAAGTTCCAATTTATCATCCATCAGAAGAGTGAAGAGCAACATGTCATAGATAAGCAAGATAAACAGTGGTTAGGCGAAGGTATAATACGTTCAAGTTGTGTCGAAGAAAAATGGCAGAAAACGACTTTGTTGCGATTATCGTAAACTAAATTTGAAAATCGTACGTGATAATTTCCGCATGACCTTAATTGACGACGTTATCGAATGGCTTAGAGGAGCCAACATATTCACGACTTACCGTACCGGTACCGGTAAATGACAGTTATCGCAAATACACATCATTCGTAACTCATAGCGGCAAATATAAATTTCAGTATGTACCCTCTCGTAATATGTAATTCATCCGCTGTATTCTGTCGCTACATTCAAGCCAAATTCAGATATTAGAGAGGCACAAATGAGAAATATGTAGACGAAAGCAGTAAGAAAGATTTTGGAAGAAAACAGCTACGAAGATTTATACATCCATTATGTCATTCTCTACAAATACTCAGCTTTACAACTGATTGTGGTGCCAACACAGATGGAAAGAGTGATATTTGAGGTTGCAGTACGTCAGGGACATTTTTCAGTGAAGAAAACTAAGGATTGCAAACAAAGTGCATTCGAAAGCAAACAGGACTTTTTGGATCTAGCGCCTACTGGTGGCGCCATCTATATGTCGACAAGTGCGTTAGAATCTGTTATCTTCATCAATTATTCAGTGAGAATTTTATGACATTTCATTGATCAAGATTAAATTTTGTTACAAAATTGGTAAAACTTTTACCGAAACGTTTCAATTGATGAAACCAGTTTATGGCGGTGATTGTATAATAGGGTGGGTCGATTCCGGACTTTTTTCGATTCGGGATTTCTAATAGTGCGGAGAAGTGGCCTTAGTACTTCCTGATTTCAATGCAACTTTTTGTTTTGAGATCGGATTGCATCTTCAACCCCAACTCCGGCCTTGAAATTTCGGAAATTCGCCTTAAATCGTGAAATTGTCTACCTAGCGCCTGAAATACGCATCTCATGGCAAAATGTATAAAAAAAAAGTTATTTGTCACGTCATTTGCTACCGAAATGGTATACGTGATCATGGCCGTAGGACGAACCGCTCCCGAGATACGAGCGAAAAGGCGGCGCGCCACAGGGCAGTGTGAAAATCGGCTTGCGGCCACAATTCTTGATGATTGATTTCGCCGAGTGCTATCACTCACATTCATTTCCCTGCGCCATACGACACGTTCGGACTGGTCTTCACATAAATATTTTTTCATCGAGTTCCTTCACTCTTCAACAGAACACAGAACTCAAAATGTCTGTATCTAAATTGAAATTTAGACAGAAATGTCCTGTGGTTGGCATATATCCGTACAATCTCTCTGAGTTCCAGTTACCTACATACCAGGATGTTTTTTTGTGTTATCAGTTTGAAAGATTTCGTATAGGGCGACTCCGAGGCGACAACTATGAACCTATGAGTAAAGAGGTTACAGAAATAGTTTCAAAAAAGGTTGAAAATACTTTCAAAAAGTCATCTATTCCGATAGTTTCACACACCAGAGTTGTACAAATGTTCACCACATACCATAATAAATTTCTGACTCTTAAACAAATGTTTTTAAGGAACCCAATAGGTTTGAGCTCTAAAAGAGACGACTTTGCCTCTTCTGCCGGAAAATTATTTGACATCGCTGCTTGTAAATGCATTTATGTTTCTTCTTGCACTTGTCCAAAGGAAAGGAAAGTTCCTATCAATGAACAACCATTTATCTTGGACCAGAGAACCAGAAGAATTGGTCGCATTGGAAGTGTTGATCTACCTGAAACAAAAAAGATTACAAAGAAAAATGAACGTAAAGAAAAGCTTTCAAAACGTCATTCAACATCAACACTTACCAGAAAAGTATCAGCTAGAACACGTGACCACTCAGATCAGCCAGACTCTCATACAGCCGACAACAATTTAGGTGCGTCGCACATGGATGCCGATGATGAATTTTCTCTTCCATCCTCTAAAACCAAACAAAACACACTAGTATTAGAACACACTGCTTTAGCTGCCCAAAGATTTGGAGTAAGTGATAGAGCAGCGGCCTTGATTGTTTCATCTGCTTTTCTGGATGCCAAAAAAGCAGGTTTGATAACAGAGGATCAGGCTAGCTTTGTAACTGACAAATGCAAGATTAGTCGGGCAAAAAAAGTGTCGGAGTTAAGCCCCAAAACACCGAAAGTATTCACTCTGTATATGGGCTTTATTTTGACGGCCGCAAAGACAATACACTTACACAAGTCAGCGAAGGTGAAAAGTACTACCGCGACACTGTCAAAGAGGAGCATATTTCCCTTATAGCGGAACCTGGTTGTCATTACTTTGGCCACGTCACCTCTCCTTCCGGGTCAGCTGAGGATGAGACGCAAGCTATATGGCAACATTTACAAGACAATTCAGTTGATGTGGAACATCTAGAAGTTGTCGGTGCTGATGGCACCAACACGAACACAGGTTGGAAAGGTGGAATCATTCGGAAACTAGAAGAAAGAATAGGTAGGCCATTACAGTGGGTTGTTTGTCTTCTACATTTCAACGAACTTCCATTTCGTGCTCTTTTCGAACACATTGATGGTGTCTCAAAGAGTCCAAATACATTCTCTGGCGACATAGGTAAACTGCTCCCTGATTGTGAGAAGTTGCCTGTTGTCAAATTTGAAAGTTTTCCATCCTGCCAATTACCTTCTGAGGTTATTAATCCGACCCAACTTAGCAGAGACCAAGCTTATCTCTGTAAAATATCAGAAGCTGTTATTTCCGGTCAATGTTCCTCAGATTTAGCGTCGATGCATCCAGGTAACATGTGCAAATCTCGCTGGCTCACCTGTGCAAATAGAATTCTGAGATTATACATTTCTACTGACAAACGAACAAAGGAAATAAAGATTTTGGTCAAGTACATATTTACAGTTTACTCACCTTTGTAGTTCTCAATTAGATTCAACAGTTCAATCAAAGATGGCTCGCGCCATCTCTATGCCGCAATTCAATGGTCGAGATACTTACCTGCTAAACTGCGCAAGGTTGTCGATTCATCCATTCAACAGAATGCTTTCTTTTCTCTTCCAGAAAACATTCTCCTTAGTATGATGACTGACGAACGGATAGAAGTCAGAAAGTTGGCCCTTGACCTTCTGGCAGCCAGAGAAGCAGAGTCTGACACTGTAAATGGAAGGGTTAGATGTAATAAAGTGTCAAAGCTGAATTTCAAAGCTAATGATTATTACGATATGATTAACTGGAATACTATTACCTTGACTGCTCCACCAGTTCTTTGTTCAGTTTCTAACGAAGAACTCATAAAAGGGTTGTCGGGAGACACTGAAGAGGTATGGAAATTTAGTGAATTCCCCTCTCACACCGTGGCAGTCGAGAGAACCGTCAAACTGGTGACAGAGGCATCTTCTAAAGTTATTGGCCCCAATCTCGTGATCGTTTTATACGCTCTACACTGAAATCTAGGCAACAAGTGTCAAAGTTTAGTACAAAATCTGATTTTATCAATAAATTTGACACAGATTCAGACTAAAACAAGCCTGACATATGGTTGGTTGGTTGGGTTGGGCTTGGGAGGAACCCGAACAGCAGCCACCTCCACGCGGTGGGTTCTGGGTGACCAATACAGGTTAGCTGAGAGCTGCAACAATTTTCACCTTGCGCTGTGGCGCGCCGCCTTTTCGCTCGTATCTCGGGAACGGTTAGTCCTACGGCCATGATCACGTATACCATTTCGGTAGCAAATGACGTGACAAATAACTTTTGTTTTATACATTTTGCCATGAGATGCGTATTTCAGGCGCTAGGTAGACAATTTTACGATTTTAGGCGAATTTCCGAAATTTTAAGGCCGGAGTTGGGGTTGAAGATACAATCCGATCTCAAAACAAAAAGTTGCATTGGAATCAGGAAGTACTAAGGCAACTTTTCCGCACTATTAGAAATCCCGAATCGAAAAAAGTCCGGAATCGACCCACCCTATTGTATATCCCGTATCAGAGTGCACTAGTGGCTTCAACGTTTTCAAAGTGGTCGTGAGGACATAAATGACGATCAACATGTGGGCCAATCAAAATCCGTGATCACCGAAAATTCCAACGAAACTGTGCGTGAATTCATCACAAATCAGCCGAAATCATCATTGAGATTCATGGAAATGGAATTGAACATCTCCAAAACATCGATTTATCGTATTTTGACTGAACATTTGGGTTTACGAAAGGTGTGTGCACGGTTTGTTCTGCACAAATTGACTGACGACCACAAATTGCTGAGAATCCGTCTCATCGATCGACGCTTGTGACCGATTATTTGACCAAAAATCATATTTTAACCATTAACCACTCCCCTTATTCACTTGATATGGCACCGTGCGACTTCTTCCTTTTCGGAAAAATGCATTTGCTCATGAAAGGAAAGCGTTATGCAGACGAAGAGGCCATTCAAAAATCATAATTCCCGTCCTGCTATATGGTGCAGAGGCCTGGACGATGACAACAACTGATGAGTCTACGTTGCGAGTTTTCGAGAGAAAAGTTCTGCGAAAGATTTATGGTCCTTTGCGCGTTGGCTACGACGAATATCGATGAAACCATAAGCTTTACGAGATATGCGACGACATTGACATAGTTCAGCGAATCAAACAGCGGCTACGCTGGCTAGGTCATGTTGTCCGAATGGACGAAAACACTTCAGCTCTGAAAGTATTCGATGTAGAACCCGTCGGGGGAAGCAGAGGAAGAGGAAGACCTCCACTCCGTTGTAAGGACCAAGTGGAGAAGGACCTGGCTTCGCTTGGAGTATCCAATTGGCGCCACATAGCGAAAAGAAGAAACGACTGGCTCGCTGTTGTTAACTCGGCTATAATCGCGTAAGCGGTGTCTACGCCAATTAAGAAGAAGAGGAAATTGTAGATGCATTTTTAAAACTTGTGCGGCTCGATCCCACATAAGGTAAGGATACTGATGCGGTGATCGATCGACTGATGAAGCAAGAAACAACGTTTGGCAATCCAAGAAGAATGATTACATATAAAGGTTCAGCACTTCGCACGCTTTTGAGGATTAATGCACGAAAAATCATATCCAGCATTTACTTATTACTAGAAGTAATGGAGTACCAAGAGGAAATTGCCAAAAGGAGCGTATACATAAGATATGAATACCCATGTTATCAAAGTTCTCGAAAGATAATTCAGATTATTGGTACAAATTTATTTGCAAAGTTCAACATACATACATAACTAGCTCTCCTCCGAGAAGTATAAAGATAGCATCATTAAAATTGTCAACCGGATGTGACATGAGACTTTCGGAATTTCCACGATTATACGAAATAGAAACGGAAGCTATTAAACCATTCGAGATCGATCGAAACGAAGCACGAAAAATTTATGCAACAATTTATGACGAACAGATGATAATAAGAACGATGATAATAACAAACGGACGGTGGTGCTTACGTCGACGAGCGGACAGTCGTTGTATGGTCGTCAAATTAGAAAGACCCTGTTTTAGAATCTATTAGTTTTATTTAAAACAAACCAAATTTTATTTAAAATAAACCTTGTGCATAAATTAATGTTCAAATGCATTGTTCCACGTGCTTTAACTCTCGGTAAACTGTGTAGCTGGATTGGGCTGCCTTAAGTCCAGTTTCGAATTTTGTTTATTTATTGTCCCTAGACGTCGACGAATGCTCCCCACTCGATTTCTAGTATTATTTCCGAATAATTTGACCCACTAAGTCGATGATCAAATTTTTTGGCTTTATTTTGATGAAATTCGATGTTTTCGAATACGGTTTTCCAAAAAGTTCCAGATATTTTGAATAGGATTAATGTCTAGTGATTGCGTGACCTATGGACTTATTTTTAATTCCATAACAACCATTCACGTTCAAGATAAGAAGTGTGTTTTGGGTCGTTATCCCGTTGTAAATAAAAGTGGTTGCTATTATCAACCGATTTAAGCACCCTTAAAATTTAATTTTTTTTCTTAAAATGTTCAGACACATATGCTTTTCTAATTTTGAAATGTATTAAAATATTCAATACTGTTTGATTTATAAATAGAAAGATATGTACTTGTATTCAAATAATATTTTAGACATACATACATATAAACAATTTAATTAAGAACAAGTAAGGAAGGGCTAAGTTCGGGTGTCACCGAACATTTTATACTCTCGCATGGTAAAGTGATAATCGAGATTTCATTATTCGTCATTTAAATATTTTTCAAATACCGTATTTTTGTAAAGTTTTATTCCGCTATCATCATTGGTTCCTAATGTTTATACTCGTATTATACAGAGAAGGCATCAGATGGAATTCAAAATAGCTTTATATTAGAAGAAGGCGTGGTTGTGAACCGATTTCACCCATATTTCGTACATGTCATCAGGGTGTTAAGAAAACATTATATACCGAATTTCATTGAAATCGGTCTAGTAGTTCCTGAGATATGGTTCTTGGTCCATAAGTGGGCGGCGCCACGCCCATTTTCAATTTTTAAAAAAAGCCTGGGTGCAGCTTCCTTCTGCCACTTCTTCCGTAAAATTTAGTGTTTCTGACGTTTTTTATGAGTCGGTTAACGCACTTTTAGTGATTTTCAACATAACCTTTGTATGGGAGGTGGGCGTGGTTATTATCCGATTTCTTCCATTTTTGAACTGTATATGGAAAAGCCTTAAAAAAACGGCTCTGTAGAGTTTGGTGACATAGCTATAGTAGTTTCCGAGATATGTACAAAAAACTTAGTAGGGGGCGGGGCCACGCCCACTTTTCCAAAACAATTGGGTCCAAATATGCCCCTCCCTAATGCGATCCTTTGTGCCAAATTTCACTTTAATATCTTTATTTATGGCTTAGTTATGACACTTTATAGGTTTTCGGTTTCCGCCATTTTGTGGGCGTGGCAGTGGGTCGATTTGGCCCATCTTCGAACTTAACCTTCTTATGGAGCCAAGGAATACGTGTACCAAGTTTCATCATGATATCTCAATTTTTACTCAAGTTACAGCTTGCACGGACGGACGGACAGACGGACGGACGGACAGACAGACATCCGGATTTCGACTCTACTCGTCGCCCTGATCACTTTGGTATATATAACCCTATATCTGACTCTTTTAGTTTTAGGACTTACAAACAACCGTTGTGTGAACAAAACTATAATACTCTCGTTAGCAACATTGTTGCGAGAGTATAAAAATGGTTGAATATGATTTTGATTTTTTAATATTTAGCTCTTTTAACTATAACAGCCAATACAAAAATTATTCATTATTTGACAGGAGTATGTATATACTTAAACAAGTAACAAAGTACTGTTATTTTTAAACATAATTCTATTAAAATAAAATATACTACCTATTTTATTTGTTTAAAAGTCGATAAATAGAAGACTAAAGTTACAAGTAAGGAAGGGCTAAGTTCGGGTGTCACCAAACATTTTAAACTCTCGCATGATAAGGTGATAATCGAGATTTCATTATCCGTCATTTACATATTTTTTTTTTGCTGTAAAATTAAATAGATTAGTAGTTCCTGAGATGGTTTGTGGTCCATAAGTGGGCGTCGCCACGCCCATTTCCAATTTTTAAAAAAAGCCTGGGTGCAGTTAAAAATAACGTCCAAGTATGCCCCTCCCTAATGTGATCCTTTGTGCTAAATTTCACTTTAATATCTTTATTTATGGCTTAGTTATGACACTTTATAGGTTTTCGGTTTTCGCCATTTTGTGGGCGTGGCAGTGAGCCGATTTTGCCCATCTTCGAACTTAACCTTCTTATGGAGCCAAGAAATACGTGTACCAAGTTTCATCATGATATCTCAATTTTTACTCAAGTTACAGCTTGCACGGACGGACGGACAGACGGACGGTCAGACAGACATCCGGATTTCAACTCTACTCGTCACCCTGATCACTTTGGTATATATAACCCTATATCTGACTCTTTTAGTTTTAGGACTTACAAACAACCGTTATGTGAACAAAACTATAATACTCTCCTTAGCAACTTTGTTGCGAGAGTATAAAAATTAAATTCTGCGTCCGACAAGGCTGTCGACGTTGTTAATCCAAGATGTCAGCTAACTCCGTAACAAGTATTATCGAAATCGCTCGTCTTTTAGTCAAGAATATACACACTCACGCCTTCAAAGTATTTTCTTGTTATGCTAAATTTTTCGGCAAACAATAAAAAAGTACTTACCTATATAAATTCAATTTTCTTATTTATTATATGCTAGCTGACCCGGCGAACTTCGCACCGCCTAATTATTGGAAGCATATTTAGTTAGTCACAAACACACGACACAATACTTTTTTAATTTTATTGAATTTTGCTGCTTTTAGATTTTTAGGAATATTAAAGAATTATAGTATAGATGCGCAGCAAAGAGACGTTAACATTTCAAGTGACATTTTACCGTAGACAATTTTTTTTGAGTGAATACTGACAAATATTTACACTATAACTATCAAACTACATCTGTCGTTTTTTTTTGACGATGACCATGGTTAGGAAAAGAAGAAGAACTACATCTGTCATCGAGAAAATAAAGAATTCAAACAACTATAATATAGTTATAGTGAAGCTATATATCCCTCAACTCCTTAAAATGCATTGTCCGTTTTGTAAAAAGTGGATGGAACGGCAGAAAAAAAATAATAACTGTCCAGATTGTATTAAATTATTATTAAGATGCGACGAATGCTACAACATAATCGCTGTTACCTTCAGATTTTGTACCAAGTGTGGTAAGAATGTAGAACGAATAATACGCGTGAACAGGGCAAAAGTACAAAAAAATATATTAAAGCAAAAGCTGCTTTCTAAACCAAAACACGTTTCTACAATGCCATCTTCATCATCTGAGGAGACATTCTGTGAATTAAATTTATCGGCCGAAGACATACAGGACATTCAAGTTATTGAAGACAGCCAAAAGCCCAACATCAAGAATGTTCTGGTAGATATTGATGTTATTGAAGACAGCCAGCAGCTCAACATTGATAATGTTCTGATCGAATCAGATTTGTCCGAGTCGCCTAGTACTTCCACCATATTATCATGTCCTGGCGAGCCAAGTGGTTCCCAAGTAGATGGAGCCAAGTTGATGGAAATAAAGAGTTACTAATACACGTTGACCTTAAGGATCCAAATGCACATATTATATACATGTTAAGTCATTTATTTATATTTATACACTTCATATACAAAAATTTTAAATTTTCTTGGATGTGCTCGTTTCTGGACTGTGGACATGATAAACAAATCTTTGCTTAAATTAAATACAACACAGTTATGATCATATACAGTTAATTAATATAGTGCTTTCTGGTAGACAATATTTTTATTTTTTTTGCGGTGCGTAAATAAATAAGGATGTTGGTCTTCCGACACGCGAACACGCCACGTATAATTGTCCATGTGCGAAACAGGGAAACTCTAAGTTTATTCCGCAAACTTGCAACGATTGGCCTTGCGATTTATTTATGGTCATCGCAAACGCCAGACGCACGGGAAATTGCAACCTCTTAAAATCAAATGGCAAATCCGTTGGAATCATAGGTATTCGTGGGATTAAGACATCCTCTCCTTTGTATTTTCCTTTGATTATTTTAGCTTCGATGATGTTATTCATGAGTTTCTTCACAACCAATCTCGTTCCATTGCAAAGTCGAGGTTGATTAATATTACGCAGCATGATGACAACTGACCCTACTTTTAATTTCAAATTATATGGTGGTAGTCCAGGCAAGTCCAATGAATTTAAAAAATCTGTAGGATAGTTGACTACGTCATCCTGGTTTGTGGCCGTGTCAACTGATTTGTACGTAAACAACTCTCCTGGAAGGAAATTCTGAATGGTAGACTTGAGATCATAGACATCTTTGTTTTTTGCTGCCAACATTGCTCGTTCACTTAGCCAATCGTGGTTATTATATTGTTGTTTAATGTCCGGAAAAACACGCTGAATAAGCTCCTTTTTCGATTCTGTGAAGTGACAGAAATCTGTGGGAAAAGTCATTAATCCGGTCTAGCTGTCAACTGCTTCGAAAACACAGTCGTTTGATCTTGTTGCAAAAACACTCGCATGTTAGTAGTTAATTGTAGTGTCTTTACGTGCCGCCACAAATTTGATGATTTTAGACATGCGTTTATTTCGTCAGCAACAGTCGATCGAGGAATTACTGGAAGAGTCTGACGAAAATCACCTGACAACAGTATCATAGCTCCACCAAAAATGCTTTGGTTATCACGTAAATCGTTTAACGTCCTATCTAGTGCCTCCAGCGACCTCTTGTGGGCCATTGTGCATTCGTCCCAAATTATCAATTTGCATACTTGGAGAGTCTTCGCCATAGCGCTATTTTTGGCAATGTTGCAAACTGGCGTTTCGTTGATATGCATGTTTAATGGTAATTTTAAGGCTGAAAGTGCAGTTCGTCCGCCTTCTAATAAAGTTGCTGCTATTCCAGATGAAGCCAACGCTAGGGCTACCTCATTTTGCGATCGGATCTTTGCTAATAGCAATGAAATTAGGAACGTTTTCCCAGTACCCCCAGGAGAATCAAGAAAGTAAATTCCCCCAGACCCACTGTTTACAGCTTGTGTTAAACGATCGTACGCAATCCTTTGTTCTTCGTTCAATTGCGGAACAGTTGTGCGAACTGCTTCGGTCATAGCTTGAGTATCGTACTGGAGTTCTCTTTGCAAATCATGGTTTAATGCATCTTGCATAGCACGATTGGGTGCTGTCAGGCCCAAACACGACAATACTTTATTTGCCATCAACAAACACATATCTCCTATTATGATCAATGTGTCATTGTAAATCTCTGCCGTAATTTCCAATGTAGGATTCAAAGTTTCACAACGCACGCGATGCAACACATCCTCAGACATGTCATCCCTATATTCCATCCACAAATCATTCGGATTCGAGGGGAAACATGTCGATATTATAATCGCAAACAGTGTGCGAATTTGATGCGGCGATGAAGATATCACGGAATCCTTGAGCGTATCATCCCAACGCGAATCGTTTTCAAGCAACCGTAGTAATTGACACGTCTCACGGTAAGTCGCACACAGATGTCCATCAACTGTTCGCAATTGTTGAAAAGATGTCGGACCAGAAACATTCACCAATAACAATCTAAGATAATAACATTCATCGTTATTAGGATGTACTGTATATATACGGCCTATAGCATCTGTGGCAAATACATTTTCATATCCTTCAAGTGGTGTTCCTTGTTTACGACGCTGAAAAGACTTTGAAGATGCGTTCCATGTGTAGTAGCGCGGCATATCAGCATACAGCAAAGTGCGAGCGAATTGATCAGTTGCACAAATTGTCAATGTGGTCACAGGTGGACGTGTCGCTCTATTCACAGCATTGTTTGGGTTGAAATACACTCGTTGTCCATTTTCTAAATGAACTGCTAAATGCAATACAGTGGGATGTCTTTCATGAATTGCTGCTTACATAGCGACCCATCTGATAGTGAGACACTTCATCATTTGTGTTTGTTACTGCGAACATGGCCATGTCGCTACCTTTGTTAACATATTTACATATTTACTTTATGGATTTCACAGAGTTACAAAATTCCACGTTGATGTGAGCTTCAAAAGTTTTGGACAATATGGGCGAGAACGGCACAATCCAACGATTGTCTACATGAAAATCTTGTCCTTTTATCTTGACATCTACAGATCGTCCACCGTCCTCAACTGATCGCCGACGATACAATGGGTAACCATCGATTCCTGAGATGGTTTCAGCAAGCAAGTTTCTCGGGTACCGTTTGGAGCACTTGCCGTCGATCATACAGGATGAGCTGTTGTTGACTCCGCAAGGTCCATGTATCATGTGTTTAGTTACTATCGTATGCAATTTTGGGTCAACCGTTTCATCAGGAATTTTGGCTGAAATAATGGAATCAATTTCTTCTGGCCTTATTTTGTCAACCAACCAGACTAATATATGAGCATGTTGGAAACCACGCTTTTGCCACTCAACAGAGTACATCCAACAACGTACTTGGCCATACACACGATGCTTTGTAATGAAATTCATTAAAGATTTTAATTTTTGCTTGTAAACTCTGGCTGTGATGTCATGCCTATCAAGTGGTGTTTGGTTGTGTAGCAGATCTTTTTTTATTTCAATCCATTGTGGGTTACAGGTGAATGTAATAAATAGGTCTGGACGGCCATACTTTCGAACATAAGACATCGCATCTTGAGCGTACTCGTGCATGTGGCGCGGGCTTCCGATGTAAGTGGCCGGTAAAATTGTCATTCTTCCTACATTATTTACATTGCCGTCAGCATTGATTGCATCGCGAAGATGAATGTACTCTTCAGATCGAAGCTGCTGTTGGTTAAGACGGATGTATGTCAATCTTTCAGTCTCAATTTTGACGTACATGTCCACTGCATACTGATGAAAGAGCCGTTGACACATCAAAATGTGATTTACTTCACCTTCACGGATCATGAGTCTGTATGCATAATAATTCATGGCACTGACTTTTCGTGTGTATCAGCACCTGGAAGTACATATGATAAAAAAATACATTTATATATTGAACATATAAAATATTTTATTTTGTATAATCTAATTCCCTGTTGTCGGATTAACCATTTTGATATTAAAATGGTACCCATCTTCTCCTGCCAGAAAATTAATGGGTATTGTAAAGCATCATAAGCTCTATGCGTTTCATAGACACGTTTCAATTCACTGTTCCGGCGATGAAGTACAATATCTCTTGATTGCAAATTCTCTCCAACAACGACAATAGCCACTTCATCTATTGTCAGTGAATTAAACCTCCTTGCATGCTCTCCAGCAGGTGTTTTGTCGGCTCTTATTACAATATTATGGCTGTCTGATGGCATCCGATCCAGTGCCATTTTGAACACCTTCACTAATTCATTATTCTCGTGAAGAAATGTTTGCAGTTGTTGGACAATGATTCGCTTGACGGTTGGATTATGACCACAACGTGTATCGACTTCCACATCTTGACTGTCCATAAAATAAATTTGCAAAAATTTATGATCTGCTTCTGGCACTGGCAGCATTGCCCCCAGTAGGTGATGAATTTGTCCTTGTATCTGTAATTATTTAAGAACTGGGTAAATTAATTGTGATACAAATACAAATTAGAATTTCCCTAAAACAATAATAGTATACTACCTTGAAAGTATTCATGAACCCGTCTTGTACTATATGCATTGCACCAAACGATGTCATTTGGAAGCAATTATTATATTTTTGGATGTTAGCCAAGAAGTGTTTAGACTCACTTTCCATCCCATTAACTAATGAGTGTAACGGTTCAGGTGGTGGAACCAATTGTGGCAATTGTACATTGCCACCAGCACAACATAATCCTGCAGGTTCACTACTGTACTTTAATGCTTTTCAATGTTGACAAATGATTGACATTTCTCCAATCGTCACAGATTTGTCGGCACTATAATCAAATTCCGGATCGTAGGAAAATGCTCCTCGTTCGAGGTTTATAGAGCATTATGTCTGGTGAATCAGATTAAATTCGTTATCCGTGCTCGCTGCTGTTGTGATCGATGTGCACAAAACTCGTTCCATTCTCCCTATCCACGATAGTTATTTACTCTTGAACGTAATTCTCCCATACTTGTACGACTGTTATCATTATCAGCATCTCGCTGGTCATTAGTGCAGTTGGAGCGTAAAGTAGCTCTTGCACATTTATTACGACTTCGACGACCTATGTCAGGTCGTTTTCTTTTCCTCGGCATTGTAAGCAGCGAGAAGAAAATCACTTTTAGCAGTATTTCAATATTTCTCCAATTAAATGTTTCTTTTTTTTAACATGAGATGACAAAACCAAGGATGTTAAAGTAGGAGCGCAGCGAAAAGTCTCTAAATTTATGGACAAAACAATGTAACGTTCGGATACACGTGCTTTTTACATGAGATGACAAAACAATGGAACGTTCGGATACACTTATTACTTTCTTATTTCTCCAATTAAATGTTTCTTTTTTTTAACATGAGATGACAAAACCAAGGATGTTAAAGTAGCAGCGCAGCAAAAAGTCACTAAATTTATGGACAAAACAATGTAACGTTCGGATACACGTGCTTTTTACATGAGATGACAAAACAATGGAACGTTCGGATACACTTATTACAGGGCATCTCGACAGGATAGAATTTATAGAATACTAACTGTTATTGTCATTGCCAAATCTGTATGTGGGCATTTGCTATCATGATATAATCATTTGCGCAAAACCGTAGGGTAGGTAGGTTCGAGATGATGTAGCGTATGCTTTGAGCTCTTGAAAAATTTATTTTATCATTTGCGAAATGCCGTCGGCTAGGTAGCTGATGTAGGGCACGTTTTGAGCTCTTGAACTCCTTTTGCTTACAAATGTATTTTTGAAAAAAATAAGATAATAACAAAGGATAAAGATCCGTTTTTTACAAATGTATTTCTGGGAAAAATAAAATTTATATTTTTGGACTACTATATAATAATTGTGGCATAACTTTTATATACCAATTAAAATAATAAATTTAAAATGAGAAATGATATTTTGATTTATGCTTGTATAAGTTTATTAAGTTTAAGACTTCCCAACCAAATTTCCATAATATTTCTATAAATTATTATTAAATTACAATATTAAACTAAATATTAAATGTTATTTTGAAAATGTACTTTATTTTTATAATATAACACAACCGTCTTAACTCGCTCTTCTAATTTTCATATTACCGAAATTAAAATGCCGTCGGCATATGTGGAAATGGAATATGTTGCCTCTTCGAAATTTTCATGTAAATGAAAACTGCGCTGTTAAACTGCTGAAGAGACAGCTTCTAGCTTACGATATATGGCAAACTATGTAGTATTCTATATCTAGTAAGCAATGAGCAATGTGGAGTCTGCACAGGCAGAGATGCCCCGTTATTATAATAAAAGTATTTTTGAGAGTTGGTAACACTGTAAAGTTGGCACCATCAAACATGTCAATACATTAATTATATTTATATATTTTGAGATTTGAAATTGAAATTTAAATACACGATGTTATGAGCAAAGTTGATATTATGTTGTCGATTCAAAAGTCTTGTTTTAATGCGTTCCTTAATTCGAGTGGAACTGAGAGTACAAATACCGTCAAATGTTTGACAGCAAGTAATTGGTCAACTTTTATATGGGAAAATGGAATAGTCGTTTTACTCTATCTTACTCGTAATTTTTCCTTATTTGCTCACCGTTTAGACCTACCCTGGACTACGACAAATATTTTAAAACCAAAGTCAGCTCAATCGGCCCAGCCGTTCTCGAGTTTTAATCAGACTAACGAACAACAATTCATTTTTATTTACATATATAGATAGATAGATAGATAGATAGATAGATAGATATATGTATATTATATACACATATATATATATATATACATTAGTCAAACTAAATTTTTTCACAATCTGGAAAAATGCATATTTTGTTTTATAATTTTCTTAGAGGTGTCTATAAACAAATTTTTCAAAGTACCAAGCGAAACAAAACACATTCGAGTTTTTCGACCCATCCTGTTGTACTAAGTTCTACTTTTTGTCTGCTTTAGTTTAACAAACCAACTTGCAAGTATATTCATGTTATATCATGTTATAACAGTTTCGTTCACCTAACGGTTGTCTGTATCACCTAATCCTAAACTTTAATCGAGTTAGATATATGTATATTAAGGTGTCCGTTATTTCCCAAATTTATTTTTGAGTCTTCAGCGTCCTCTATTTTTTTAGTAAATGCCCTAAAAAAGATTAGAAACCCATATGAGGTGCTTAATATTGATAAATAGCAGTATTCGCAACGACATTAAAGAGCATTTAAATAACGTGGGGTTTTCGTAATGAAGCAATTAATTTTTTCTTTGCGAAAACAATTGATACATTGCTGCGGCAACGAATTATTTTTGTAGAAGATATCACGTTTACAAAATGATTCCGAAAAAGAATTTTTCAAAAAAATATTTATACAGCAAGTTTTCACATTGAGGGAAAATATAATTTTGATGAAAAATGTGGACCAATCTATCCCCAATCGAAAAAAAAAAGTATTTCATGATTATGAATTTGACATTGCTGTGCTCGAGCAGTTATTAAATTTCTGCGATGTAATGCATTGTCAAACCAGACAAAAAAATAAAGGGATTTATAAATAGTTTGGAAAGCAAATGGAGGAACAGCAGTTTGGTTAAAAACGGTTTCCACACATCAACATCTAATGTGTAAAAATTGTGGGAAAATCATTAAAAACTGCCCACCTCATTGAATTAAAGGCTATAGCCAATATTGTCCTTGCTGCACCTGCAACACAGGTATCAGTGGAAAGATCGTTTTCCACCCTTAAATTTATATTATCCGACTTGAGAGCAAGTATTGATAAAGATTTATTGGAAGACATTCTATTATTGAATTTAAACACATAAAAAACAATTACATATACTAAAAATATCTGATGTAAGCATTGAATTTTATTATATTTATATATTTTCTTATTATAAGTACCTACTATAAGACAACAAAAGAAAAATGTAAAAAAAGAATTAAAATATTACAAATAATTCATGCAAAAATTGAATTTCATTGCCTACTAAAGGACAACAATGAAAAAATTATATATAAAAAATTAATACTTCCAAATATTTCATTGAACCAAATGAACCGAACCGAAACCGCGGTTCAGGGAACCTAAGGAACCGGTTTTTGCACTGGTACACGTTCTTGAAAACTGGTTCGAACCACTGAACCGAACCGTTTCAATTCTCGGCGTGGTTTGCAGCACTGATCCTTTTTTCGTCCTTTTCGATACGATATCCTTAAATTTTTTTTCTGAATTCTATAGACAATAAAATTCTAGGAAGCTACCTGAAAGCGCAAGTCGTTTGCTACACTCTAAATATATTTAAATAACATTTAAAAACAAAATTTGCCTGGCCAGACCCGAGGGTCTCGATGAGGGTTAATGTCTTGTCCAGGCATCGTCATGCAACCACAAAGGTATACACTATAAATGTTTTGAAATTAAATATTTATATTATTATATACATTTATTTATTTTTGGACATGTCAAAGGATATTACGTCCTTTCGCGAAAACTAAAAGATCATTAAGGATGCCGTCCAACAAATTAATTTGCGGTTAACGTCTATTGAAAAGATCCTTCCCGAAGATGTATTTTTACTTTTACAAACCTTTCTTTACTTTCTGTATTCAAAAGTTTTTGTTATTTCAGATGCCGGAAAAAACTGAAGTTCAGGCAGAAGGCAAAAATTTGCGTGAATGCAAAGTACTGACGGCTACAACTCAGAAGTTCCTTGGCCGCATTACCAGCAATATAGAGGATGAAGAGTATTTGGAGCTTTCATCCAAAATTCCCATGTCATCGGCAGAACAACTACTGACTGTTGAAACGCTGTTAAAAGCGAAGGTCAGTATTGATGCAATGACAAATATATTGAATGCAAATTGAATATACTTTTTGTGATTATATTAATATTTCTTTCTTTTCATATACAGATGCGGCTACTGGCAAAGGCAAAGGGTCATAAAGGTAGTGTGCACGGTGGCCTTCGTTCGTTATTTTCAGACGAGTTAATGGCTAACTACAATCGTAGGGGAAAATTTGCGCCTTTTGAAACTAAAGTGCATTGATATAATTTTTGTTGAATTTTATAAAAATAAATATATAATACCAAATTTAGAATAGCTTTGCAAATAGTTTTTCCAAAAATAAGCAACATAAATATTAATTTAAAATTAAGTCTAATAAAGTAAGGTAGATACATATATACAAAGTTACGTTATTGTTAAGTTAGATTAAGTTGTAAATAATATTTATTTTAGGATGTACTTACTAATTTTAGTTTTCGATTAATCATATATTACATAAAAATTTATATAACCATATAAAATAAAAAAAAGTTAAAATTAATAAAAAAGAAAATAAATTTAAAAATAAATAGCATGAAATTTTCAAAAATTTTTATTTTTTAATTGAATGTTTATATATATATATACATACATTATTATTTTAGGTTGTGCCTTCGCAAATGGGATGGTTGAGCCTTGACTAATGTAAAGAATTATATCCAAATTATTTGCGGTAATGCCTTTTTATTTTGGTGTTTAATTTATTACCATTATTATTGTTTGTGGCTTTATGTACCTGTGTTTTACAAAGCGTTTTTATTGTTTTCTTTTTAATTTTTTTTTTAGTTTCCACCAAAGTGCTAACAAAAAAATGGGCTTTCGAATGGTTGATTTGTGAAACGCGTTTACAGCAGGCTTAAGACACCTTGGCGAAAAGGTTGCGCAGAGTTTGGGTGAACCTGCTACACAGTTAAGTATGGCTACGTAATACCTAATTTAACTAATTATTTACTTAGGCCCGAACAGTTGTTTGTTAAATATTGGTAAACTAAAATGTTAACCGGTACTTAGTATTTAGAGTGTAAAGTTTAATGAATACTTCTCTTAACGACAATATGTGGTAGCACTGTCATATTTCTGGATTTGCTTATAGATAAGTAAAACATATGATTTCTCGTTTACACTAATACATATTTGTTATTTGAAAATGGAAAAATTATAAATTTTTGTTTTTTTTACTCTAACAGCGTTCAGCTCATTCCTATTTCTCGGAAAATGAATATATTCATTTCGCAGAAGTGCAATGTGATGTTACTACTTCGACAACTCTTGTGCTTGTGATACCCCAGTGAGAAAAAAGTTTGGACGATTACTGTTATATTCGCTAGACATTTCTAAAAATTATCAATGAGAGCTAATGCCAATTATACTTTCACAACAACAGCTGTTTGACTAGTAGTTAACTAACAGAGATTGGGGGTTTAACTAATAACATATTTCGGAAACTACTATAGCTATGTCAACCAAAGTCTACAGAGTCATTTTCTTTAGGTATTTCCATATACAGTTCAAAAATGGAAGAAATCGAATAATAACCACGCTCACCTCCCATACAAAGGTTATGTTCAAAATCACTAAAAGTGCGTTAACCGACTAACAAAAAACGTCAGAAACACTAAATTTTACGGAAGAAGTGGCAGAAAAAAGCTGCACCGAGGCTTTTTTTAAAAATTGAAAATGGGCGTGGCGCCGCCCACTTATGGACCAAAAACCATATCTCAGGAGCTACTAGACCGATTTCAGAAATTCGGTATATAATATTTTCTTAACACCCTGATGACATGTACGAAATATGGGTGAAATCGGTTCACAACCACGCCTTCTTCCAAGGTAAAGCTCTTTGAAATAAAGTTTCTCTGTATAATACGAGTATAAACATTAGGAACCAATGATGATAGCGGAATAAAACTTTACAAAAATACGGTATTTGAAAAATATGTAAATGACGTGAAATCTCGATTATCACTTTATAATGCGAGAGTATAAAATGTTCGGTGACACCCGAACTTAGCCCTTCCTTACTTGTTTACGCTAACTTTCCACCCTCTATAATAATTGGTAAGTGCTGTATCTTGTTGTATGGGAAAACAATGTGTACAGACTTCAGTTTTATCTGCCATTTCTTTGCCCCTATTTACAGATCAGACTTTATTTACAGCTTTTTGTAGATTAATAGTGGACTCGTGTTCGCTACTACCAACAGCAAGCAACGCGGTATCATCTGCAAATGTGGCTGTTGTACTGGCAGGTCGTGCGTGAATATAATAGAGATAAAGAAGAGGGCCCAACACACAACTCCTGCTTTTCCCTAAGAATAGAATATTTGTCTGCTTTTTTAACCCATCTTTACCCATCGTTGCGCAAGCGCAACATTTCAAATTTGTTTTTTTGTTTTATTTCTAAAATGGAAATAAATCAAAAATTAGTTTAAAAAAGATAA